>NC_068399.1:26116840-26416840 GCF_023724105.1 Carassius gibelio | reverse complement strand
TCAGAATCAATCCTGCTGTAATGAGCTCGAGAATTTATAGTAGCAGACGCTAATATCGTTATCTTTATAGTTATCGTTCTTGGTGTGAACAGGCCTTTAGCCTCACCCACCAATTCTACATTGCTGCCTGTTTAGCCCCACCCACTGATTCTACATCGCTGTATGCTTAGCCCCTCCCACCGATTATACATCGCTGGCAGTTTAGCCCCGCCCACTGATTATACATCACTAACAGTTAAGCCCCGCCCACCGATTATACATCGCTGCCGGTTTAGCCCTGGCCACCAATTCACATACCGTATTTTCCGGACTATAAGTCACACTTTTTTTCATAGTTTGGCTGGTCCTGCGACTTATAGTCAGGTGTGACTTATTTATCAAAATTAATTTGACATGAACCAAGAGAAATGAACTAAGAGACCTGAATGTTTTTTTCCTCATCATGACGTATTTTTGGACTGATGCGACTTATACTCAGGTGCGACTTATATTCCAAAAAATACGGTATGTAGAGGTCACGAGAGAGTCCACCGCGCATTTCTATGCAGAAACAAAACAACGAAGATGCTCTTACTGTGCTTTCACACCGCCATCGTCGAGAGCATCAAAAATCGCTCTTGCCGCTCTGCTCACGACGCTGCAGAAAGAATCATGAGCGCTCAGACGCTCTGACGTAGACCGAATGCTTATTGGCCACAAAGCAAACAAGCTTGTTGATCTTATGCAGACTAACCACATGGAGGGTAACGTTATAAGTTAACCTCATTAAATATTGTTGTGGACGAAATATTAAGATCCTTTACTTAAAATGAACAATCTCAGACACCTTCCACGTATCCACGTCTCAATTTTAATTGATTTTTTATGTCCCTGTACGCAAACAGGGACGCATCATAGATTGCTTGCTTCATTTTACAGCGGATTTGTTTACAAACAAGGCATGATTCAATGCGTGATTTAAAAAAAGATTTAAACTAAAAGATAATGCTGTGCCAAGTATGTTGGATCCGACTATAATTTTGCAACACAAGTGTGTGTAACGGTTTTTATTAAATGGTCGCTATTGCTTTGTCTCTCTTACAGATCATTTGATATGTCTTGAGTTATTTATGTGTTTTTTAACTAAATCAGAGCAGCATCTATCTATGAAGGATGTATTGTACACTAAACAAACATACGCAACTATAAGCCAGTTCATGTGCCACAGGAACATAGAATTAGCAAAAAGCAGCTGAGCAGTGAAAGAGAGCATTCAATGTCAAAAGGTTTACCTGAGCACAGACGCCTCCTTGCAGATACACAGCTTCATTGATGTTCTTCAAGAGAGACTGAAAGCCATTGTCACTGTACTCAAATCGATGACCAAACACAAGCACGCAGATCACGTTTGAGACAGCATTGCTCAGCAGTGAGCGAGGGTCAAACGGTCGACCTGGAACAGAAGTTGTTAATCACACTGTGCTTCTGATTTCAAATGCTGATTCAATTGTTTTCAGTACACAATGCTTAGTAAACACCTTGTTCATTTGAAACGGCCTCATTCAGAAAGCGACATTCAAGACTGATGGACAGCTCCAGGCTTTTCTTTCCCAATCCGAAGTTACGAAGGGTTGAGAGAGCAAATCTTCTCTGTTGCTTCCATTTAAAGCCTTTGGCAGCAATTAAACCTGATCGCAAAACAGACCCTTTACAGTTCATTGATTACTGATCCAATTTATGGTCAAATATGGTAAAAACACCAATTTGGCATTCATATATTAGACTGACCTTTGTCTCCGACAATGTCAGTAAATATAGGTAACATAGGTCGACCAGCAAGGCTGTCATCGTGTTGTAAATACACCTCCTTCACGAGTTTATATCCATCCAACACAACGATTCTTGAACCGAAAATTCTAAGACTGAAAATCTTGCCGTATTTTTCTGCAAACTGTAAAATATGATTTGTTGTCAGAACATGAGCTCCTGAAGTAAAAGCATATGTTCAGGAAAATCATAACACAGATTGTAAGCAGATGCATATGAAAAATAATGCGATTATCAACAATAAACAGCATAATGAAGCCTGCCTAATGTTACCAAGCAAAACTTCAATCCAGGAAGTGGTAAAGGACTGTGGAAGTGAATATGAACAATACTTCATAGCCTTTTTGATAAAAAAATAAAAAAATAAAAATACCTACATTCAAGTGTTGATAAAAAAAAGAATGCTTGAAGACAGAATAAAAGGGATTTTCTTTTAAGTATAGAGACTCTGTTCTTTGTTTTGATGTAGGCTGTTGCATGTTCAGATATGCATACAACAATATCTCAATATTTGGGTGAAAATTGTACAAAAACAAAAAATGCTGGAGGTGTCTGAAAGGGACATTCTGTTGTTGTATATTAATCACTTTTTGAATCTTTTCTTACTTTTAATATTGTATCCTGGTCTAACTCTCTTTCTGTTAAAAGCAAAAACAGACTGCAATAGACACCATCACAAAATTTGTAATAGTTTTACTGGTTATAACTGGACTTCTATTGGTTTGTAATGGACCCTGTGGGTCTCTGGTCAATCGGCTGCTTGTTAAAACCAATAAATCCTAATAGAATGTCTACCCAAAAAACACTACTGAAAATAATTTTATAATAGTTTGTAATGGTTTGTAGTTGAACCCATTAGAATCTTCTGTGATGGTTCTATAGTTTCGAGTAAAATAACTGGTGAAAGACATGTACCTCTCACTGATCTCCATACTGTGGCATTACAAAGAAAAGCCTCTGTTATTGTGGGAAACTCTTCTTTTCAGTTATTTCATCTGGCAGACTGTAGCGTATAAAGTGCCTTTGGTGAGAAAAGGCCAAGTATAAGAAAACCTGTATCCCATCTGCCATTAGTATTTTAAAGATGCATTTTTAAAGTTATGTATGTTGCTGTTGTGATTTATTATTTGTATTGTTTGTATGTTGAGGATAAAGACTATTTTCAACTCCACTGGGGATAGACAATAAAGCTTTTGAAAGAAACTGAATTCTTTATGCTTCATTAAGTTATTCAGGATAATATTGCATTATGTAACTGCGGAAGCAAATGTTCCCAGAGCCATACCCTGACCCTTATTTTCATTATTGCCATTTTAAGGCTCTGAGAACAGAGTTAAAGCAAAGTTTAACTGGTTTTCCTTTATCGCTTTTGCTGCTGTAACTGTAATACGCTTATGTTGTGGATATAGCTGTCTGACTGAGCTCATGTAAAGTATGTTTATTTATTTATTTTCGGTGTCGTACTCCTCATTTTCCACGCGATTAACGCGGTTTGCGGTGATTAACCGCTAGCCTACTTTGCGTTTTCAGATTTATTTCGTTGGATATAAGCTGGAAATGTATTTACCTGAGATAACTGAAGATGAATCCTACCGTTTTCGATATGATGAAGGTCTCCTATGAACGGCAAAGACCAAGGTCCAGGAGGAAAGTTCCTCGGTGCTTTATTTCTGATATAATCACTCAGCAATAAAAACACACACGAAAATATAAAAACAGCTTTGATGTCGATCCACTCGTAAAGGATCTGCAAAATGTTCATGACTGACACTCGACTATGCTTCCTGTGTAAAACTGAATACAATCATGTTCAAGGAAAGTTGCTCAATAGCGTTGTTATGTCATTGCGCGACATCATCATTATGTAACCCACAAGGCAAAACCCTGCATTTAGATTTAGTCATTAAGCAGAAGCTTTTATGCGAAGCGACTTAGAAATGAGGACAATGCAAGCAATTAAAATCAACAGAAGAGCAATGAGTGCTATAACAAGTCTAAGTTAGCTCAGTTTTTTTATTGTATAATAAATAAAAGAAAACATAGAATAGAGCAAGCTAGTGTTTAATGCCTTTTTTACTTTTGTTAACTGTATAATAAAAAGAAAACAAATAGAATACAAAAAGATTAGAGAAGCTAGTGAGTTTTTTTAAGGAAAACAAAGCAGTTAGTAAATACATAGAGTGCAAGTCTAAAAGGGGCAAGTTTTTTTTAAGAAAATAGAATTAGAATAGAGAGTGCTATAGAGAATACACAATCAGATCACTTAAATCTCAGCAAACAATATTATTATGAATATAATTTGAAATGTTTATTTAAATTTGTTAGTAAATAAATTAAAAAAATAATATTAAAATATAAATAATATCCTTTTAAAATTTGTACATTTATCAACAACTATATTTTATGTATATTCTTAATAACTACACATTTTGAACAATGATGTCTAAAGCAGTGTATATACCATACTTTGATTTTTCTTAGGTTTTTTCCTGAATTATGCATTGCATTTTGTGTTTTCAGGTTACAACTTAACGGATAATGTCCCGGCAGAGAATTGCAAATACCTTTTCCATTTTTCTGCATATTTTTTAGCTGATCAACAGGTAAAAACTAAAAACAAGGTTTTATCATAACTTTTATTATTGAGAAATTGCAACTATCATGTGATATGTGTAGTGCTAGATACCTCTGGTGTCCTCTTTTAGAGGGAAAATGTGTCTTTCTTGAGTCACAGTTGCTAAATGTTGCCAAAAAATTGGTGCCTTTTGAAGAAAAAGTTGCTAGTGTAGTCAGACAATTTGCTAAAAGGCCATGTGCTATTATTTATAGAAACTTATAGTGCCACATAAATCAGAAATTAGTTCATACTTTGTGCCTAAATCACTGATTCAACAAGACCAAGCTAATGAATGAATGTGATTTAATTTTCTTAAGCACAGACATTCTGCTTGTCATTAAACACACACACACAGAGTCTCAGTGTGTAGCATAATAAGAGTCACAAGTGCTGAAGCAGCTCAAACTGAGCAATTGTCCTTTCTAGTTTCTTTCCATCCCGACCAGAGAGAAGTGAAGCAGCAGGAGTAAATATGCATGTTTTGGGTCTGTTTATGGTGGCGTCTGTGTTCCTCAGCACTCGATCTGCTTCAGATGATCAGATGGAGCTAGCAGCTTTACTGCGCAGCGTCTCTTCAGCAGCACTGATCCGAGATCAGCCGCTCACAGACCCACAGACAGCTGCTGCTGGACCCAAGCTGCTGACTAAAGATGGGCTCATCCAGGGCCTAACACTGGACAAGTCTTATGTGTTTTATGGGATCCCATTCGCCGATCCTCCTGTGGCAGCATCCCGCTGGAAACCGCCCCGTCCTGTCACGCCATGGAGAGGGGTGTATGATGCAACTTATCCCCGAGCAGCGTGCATGCAGGCCTGCATTGGACCCATTGCAGACGAGTGTCCCAAGAAGGTGAGTGGGACACGATGACAGACAGGGATTTGGGTTCCATAAAAATTAAGATCTACACAGAGGAATAAATAACTTGAATTTATTTAATTTGCTATTTTTAGTAATTTCTTTGGATTTAATAGAATTAGGTTTACATTTAGTTGTTTAGCAGACACTTTTATCCAAAGTAACTTAAATGATGACGATGGAAGCAATCAAAATCAACAAAAGAGCAACTACTATAACAAGTCTCAGTTAGAACGAGCTGTGTTCAACAAAGTTTATGCCTTTCTCACACAAAACAAACTTATCGACAGCAACCAATCTGGCTTCAGAAGTGGACATTCAACCAAGACTGCCTTGCTCTCAGTTGTTGCAGCCCTAAGACTTGCAAGAGCCGATTCCGAATCTTCAATACTTATCTTGCTGGATCTGTCCACTGCTTTTGACACGGTTAACCACTAGATCCCCCTGTCAACCCTACTTGCAAAGGGCATCTCATGAATCACACTACAGTTGTTTGAGTCTTACCTCTCAAATAGGGCCTTTAAAGTATCTTGGGGCGGTGAGATTTCCAAGTTGCAACATCTAACTACTGGGGTGCCTCAGGGCTCGGTTATTGGACCGTTTCTTTTTTCTGCCTACATGGCATTGTTAGGTTCTATCATTCAGAAACATGGCTTTTTTTATTACTGCTATGCTGATGACACTCAGTTCTACCTCTAATTCCATCCTGATGATCCGACGATAGCTGCAGCTCAAGATTACCACCTGCATATTCCAACTCGCACGGGTCACATGTGTAATGCTAGATTATGTATGTGTATTGGTCAGGTGGGTGAGGACTGTCTGTACCTGAACGTCTTTGTTCCTCTGAGTGTGAATCTGGAGGCTCCGCTGCTAAAGCCGCTGCCGGTGATGGTGTGGATCCACGGCGGGGATTTCATTGCAGGCTCCGCATCCAAACAGCTCTACGATGGCCGATACATCAGCAACTTCACGCAGACGCTGGTCGTGAGCGTCGCCTACCGTCTGGGTGAGACTCTGATTACTGTTGATAATAAAAGCCACAAACACAGTGCTCAATCCATACATATATGTATGAAGATGCCTCGATAGTGACTGTTTCAATAAGCCATCCGTCATATTGTAATGGTCACCTTGAAGCCATTCACCATAATAAAACCTATTCTAGTCTACTTAAAAGAACAAGGAATTCAGATATTTGGAATTTGAATGATGTCAAGTTGACCGTTCCAAAACGATAGACGCTTCTACGAGCTTGAAGGGGTCAAATGGGCCATCTTTGCATATCTCTGGCTGAATCTGTGCTTCTTCAGGCGCGTTTGGCTTTCTAGTGTCAGGAAAAGACCCACAGACTTCCGCCGCAGGGAATTATGGGATTCTGGATCAGCAGGCGGCGCTGCTCTGGGTTCAGCAGAACATTGCGGTGTTTGGAGGAGACCCAAGCAGGGTGAGAAATTATCTAAACATATTTATGAAGGGATCAATTTCAAAACCATGTTTAAGCTCCCCAAAATAAAAATGTTTACGTTCCACCTTAATCTTCAATGTGGAAAATGGTCTTCAACGCTATAGGGAAAAAACAAGAAGAATTACATCGTACAGTAAACGGTAAAACTGTTTGCACTACAAACCAGTGTGTTCATAATTAAGATAACAAATTGAAATAATATGGTAGGACACAACAGTATGCAATGTCTAGCAGCAAAACTTTTGTACATAAAAGTAGCTGTAAGCAAATAAAACCGGAAGCAATAGAATGGCCACGCCCTTTGTACAGATTTTTTTTTTTACGACTAATGGAAATGTCTATAAAATTAATGGATAATGTCCTGGCAGGTTTTCTTTTTTTTTTCTTTTTTTTTACCGTGGAAATATATATTGCAAAATATGTTTTTTACATCTAAAAGTGTTATATAACATGGCTACATAGTTTTTGAATTGAGACTTTATCCCTTCCCCAATTTTCAGTAATTGCAGTGCACAAAGAAAAAAAAAGACTTATTTTAATCAGATTTATTATAGTTACTTGAAATAATGAAGTAAATAAATAATAAATAAAACTAGAGTCTAGAAAGACATATAGTCTAGAAAGACATATTCCACAATTAATAATAATGACAAAACCGCACAACAAAATTACAAAAACTTTAACTAAAATAAAAGAAAATGTGAACATAAAAATGTATCCAAAATGTTCATAAAAAACTGTAATAGTATCAATGATACTAAAAGAACACTAATTGAAATTAATAATAACAAATAAAAAAAGAATGGTACTAAAATAACCTAAATCTCATGCAAAATATTAATTTAATAACAAACAAACCATACATAAAAAACATTTTTATATTCTACCTGTTTTGGTTGAAAATAGATGTTTTCACAAAATTCAGCTGAAGACTCCTGAAGAGTTTTACGGAACTAAAATAAATACATAAATAAAATGATATGCTGAAATGAAGATGATTAAATAGCAGACTCTGAGCTGAATTTGTGTGTGACTTCAGGTGACTCTGTTCGGCGAGAGCGCTGGAGCTCAGTCGGTCAGTCTTCATCTGATGATCCAGAGCAGTAAACCTCTCTTCAAACAGGCCGTCTTCCAGAGTTTACCCTTCTCCATTCCTCTGAAAACACGGTAAACACACACACAGACGTGTATCTGTACAGATGAGTGTCGTGTCCTCAAGCGCTGGTGTTTCTCCTCAGGCACGAGTCTCTGAAGCTCGGGAAGAACTTCGCTAAATCAGCAAACTGCTCAGTTCTGGACCTGATGTGTCTTCAGTCTCTGAGTCCTCAGGAGGTGCTGAACGCACAGATCAAATCCAGTGAGAACAAACCCCTCCACATCTCAGAGAAATATCCATGCAAATATTTATTTTTTTATTAGATTTTACATTAAAAAAAAAAAATTACAGAAAAAAAATTCATTATTTGAAACAAAATTAACTTTAAATTGAATTGTGGGAAAAAACGTATGTATTGCAAAAAAGAAAAATAGATATAGACATATAATTAATTAAAAATCATTGTATTACAGCAATAATATTTTTAATAAAAAAAATTACCATTGGGAAAATGTATAATAAAATATAAGGCACAATAATTGTATTAATTATATGTTATTACATTTTAGTAAATAATAATTATATAAAGCACAAAATAATAACTGGACAAATAAGAAAGTAAATAAAATATCTATAATAAGAACTAATTAGCATGAAACTTTAATAGCCATGGTAATCTTAAATAATTAAATATAAATAAATAAAAATCTAAATGTTTTGAAATGGTATAATTAATTCTTAATTAATAATAATAATAATAATCATTTACGAGTGATACAATTGTATAATATTTTAAACTAAAATTAAACTAATAAATTAGTAGTAAAGTAATTATAATAATAATTATTATTATTATTAATATTAATTTTATAACCCCTTCATAGTGCTATTCATTTTGCGACATTATTCCTTGGCCAGTTCACAATATTTATGATGCAAATGTAATTAAAAATAATAATAATTTGGTTTGAAATTGTGCTTTAATTATTCTTAAAATAATGTTAAAATGTAAAAAAAAAAAAATCCTTAATTTCCTTCATGCAAATCATGCTAAGATTTTAAGAACAAGCAAACAAATATTATTTTATTCTATTTTTTTTAAGTGAATCTAGGCATGTTTTTAATGACTGCACAGATCAGATCTCCTCCACCTCCTGCACAGCTGATATCAGTCCGAGATGCTGAAGCTGCTTGTGTTTCTCAGGCTCGAAGGTGGTGAACCCCTTCCGCTTTCTGGAGCAGTTTGAGAGCTGGGGGCCGTATGTGGACGGAGAGCTGATCAGAGAGCAGGCGGTCAGTGCCTTCCTGAAGGGACACTGGCAGAAGGACAAGCCCGTGCTGCTCGGTACGGTTTCATCCAGTCTCACCGTCAGCATAAAGTCAAACTGTCCTTGTTCACTGGCTAGTGTGTGTGTTCCAGGGACCACCTCAGAAGAAGGAGTGATCTTTGTGTACGGCGTCTTCATGAAGCCTGTGTCAGCGGTCGAGTGCACCATCTACACCACGGCCATCTTCAAACAACACGCCATCAAAATCCTGCGCAAGTACCTGCCGCTGTACAGCGATGCGGACCGCAGGGACATGCTGGCACAGGTCAGCCACGCTCCATCACTCCCCATCATTTCATTATGCCTCATAATAACTCTGAAGGGACTTTACTTTCAGCTCTCGCCAATTATTTATACATTTGCAAACATGTAAAGACACTGTTCACCACACAGTTTGTACACCTTTTTGGCATCTTAATCCACTGATTCAAAAGTTTCTGTGCATGCTAATACTTCATCATATTATAGTATATTATAGCATCACATTTTCCCTTTCGGAGGATCTTAAAAGCATGAAGTTCATCTGTGTATTTTTTATTATATATATATATATATATATATATATATATATATATATATATATATTATTACGTACAGGTATTCTTTTTGCATTCTTTCCTCAGTTCTCATTTAACTGCAATGCATTTTTTAACAACATGCATTTAACATGCATAACATGGATTTATATAAAAAAAATAAAAAAAACTCGTATTACAATAACAAAAAAAAATGGTTTGAAAAAATGGTTTTAAATAATGCAAAAATAATGTTTCAAAATCAGGTTATATATTCTGGTTATTTACAGTAATAAGGAATTAGAACGAAATGAGCTTTGATTGTAATAAAAAATGATCTCAAAAACTAAAGGATCTAAAATACCCTTAATATTCTTTACAAGAGTTGAGTCCACTGTATTTAGAGATGAATGGGAATACTAACATATAAACTTCATATCAACATAACCATATCAACGATGGAAGTAAAATAGCTTATCATAATACAGAATGGGGTTTTTAAAACTAAAATAAAGACAAAGATACCAACTAAGAAAGTGTTGAAATGGTTCTGCTCTCCTTCTGTCCACAAGGCGGCACTGAGTGCTGTGATTTACTCATCTGGCTCTGAGATCTCAATCAATGATTTAACCAGATATTCTGAGTCACTTCAGCAGACTTCACCCGAGAGGTCAAAGGTCACCACAACTCAAATCTATCCCTTTACTGCTAAACTGACTCATATAGTCGAAGTCTGGACCTGATTATAAAGATTTATATTTGAAATAAATGTTTTTTGTTTTTTTTTACTTTCTATCCTTAAATGGTGCGGCATTTTACCCAGCAGAGATATTTTTATATTATTTATACACTACAACAAAATATATTAATATATGTTTAAATATTTATATTTATCAACAGTCAAAGTTATTTTAATATATAAACCATTAAATAGTGAATTAACATTGTTAATGATAAATAATTCAGTTCTTGAAGTGATCTTTTAGTATTATTTATACACTATTATAGAATTAGTTAATATATATTTTTAATATTTATGTTTATTTATAGATTGTTTTTGTTTTTATATTTTTTATATATCTAACTAGATAAATAGATAGATATTTAATACAAGTATTGTACTATCTATTCAATATTTTAAATATGTAGTTACATTAATATTCCTTATTAAATAATCCATTAAAGTATTGTCTAAATTATAAAGAGTTGCGTTTAAAATAAATGCTGTTCTTCTGAACTTTCAATTAATCAGAAAATCCTGGAAAAACAATGAACACTGTTTGCAACACTGATAATAATCTGAAATGTTTCCTGAGCAGCAAATATTAGAAGCATTTCTGAAGACTGGAGTAATGGTGCTGAAAATTCAGCTTTGATCACAGAAATAAATTACATTTCACAATAGATCCACTTAGAAAACCATTTTAAATTGTTTATTATTTTTAATGCATTTTTTTGGTAATAAATGCAGCCTTGCTCACCTGATTCTTTCACTTTCAGATTGTGACTGACTACATCTTCCTGTGTCCGTCGCGGAGGTCGGCTCGCGCCGGCGTGGCGTCCGGGAGCTCGGTGTGGATGTACGTGTTCGATCACGTGGCGAGCGATCCTAGCGTGTGGTCGGGTGTGACGTTCTGTTACCGTCACGTGTGTCACGGCGCCGAGCTGCCGTTCGTGTTCGACTCGGCGCCGGTGGCGAACCTCAGCATGACTCCGGCGGAGCGGCTGCTGTCCAATCGGATGCTGTGTTACTGGGGAGCGTTCGCTCACACCGGTGACCCCGGGTCTCACGCCGAGTCCAGCGCGTTCTGCAGACAGCAGCGTCCGCCAGCGTGGCCACGCTACACGGCTAACAGCGGCTGGCTAATCATGAACCTCACGCTGCATTCTCACGCGCAGAGCGGAGCGCGCGAAGACATCTGCGACTTCTGGGACACGCTGGGAATCTATCCATAAAAAAACTGGTTAAAGGGATAGTTCAGCCAAAAAGGAGAATTCTGTCATTAATTAATCACCCTCATGTCATTCAAATCACCCTCATGTCATTCAAATATAAAAATAACAATATTAGTATACTAATATTAGTCAGTGTAATATCGTCTGTTATTGTTATCTTTATAGTTATTGTGCTTGGTGTTGAACGGGTCTCAAGATCTTCGTTCGTCTCGGGAACATGAATTTTCGATGAAATCCGGGAGCTCTCTGACGCTCATAGACAGCAAGGGTCCCTGATCGTGTAAGGATTCGGGTCACAGAGCTCTCGGATTTCATCGAAAATTTGTGTTTCCGAGACGAACGAAGATCTTACGGGTTTGGAACGACACAAGGGTGAGTAGTTAATGACAGAATTTGTATTTTTGTGTGAACTGTGCCTTTAAGGCTAGAAGGGATACAGATGTGGTTACTGGGCAAGCACACATCAATATAGTGTAATTTGTCACTGTACAACAATAATCACTATTTTTGAATTATTGTAAGGGGTAGGTTTAGGGTTGGGGTAGGTGTAGACGTTAATAAAACACAATCTAATAACTTGAAAAATTACACTTCATTGTTAGTTTGCGGTCAGAGCTGTATCCCTTCTTGCCACAACCAGAAAAACACGAGCGCTCACACATATCTCATCTGTTTCTCATGGACTAACTGTACAGTCAAACCAAAATTTATTCAGACACCTTCAACTTTTCTCACGTTATCACGGTTTATTAAAAGGTGATACAACAAGAGCTCCGTGTGTCAGAGCAAATTCATCTTGATAATGTCAGATAATTTTGATAGAAAGGTATGTAATGAATTCAGTTCAGCTGCATTTAAGTAAACAATTAGATAATACCAATTTAGTCAAACTAATTACCAAGCAATGTTTCATTTTGTTCAGTCTATGGTGTAAAAAGGTTGCATTAGCAATTAAATAAAAAACACTTAAGCAAAACATGGTCAGGTGAAAGTGTCTGAATAATTTTTGGTCCCAGATTTTTATCAGTTTTACTGAAGATTTTTTTCTCTACAATTTTTCCTGCAACCATTAGTAAAAATAAAATATATATAAAAATGATATCTGGTGTCTGAATAATTTTTGGTTTGACTGTATTGGTGTATTGTTTTTTTTAGTGCAAATACCTAAACATTTATTGTGCTGTAAAAGATTAATCGCATCCAAAATAAGAGTTTTTATTTAAATACTATGTGTGTGTATACTTTGTATATTTATTATTTATAAATTCAAAAAAATAAAATATTTACATGCATATATTTATATAATGTATATTATATATAAATATATTTAATAACCATAACATTTTACGTGCATGTGTGTATTTATATATATATATACACTACTGTACAATAATACAGTAAGATAAGTATTATATGTTTTTTTTTAAGAATTTTCTTCTGCTCACCAAGCCTGATTTGATCCAAAACAAAGCAAAAGCTGTAATACTGTGAAACATTTTTACTATTTAAACTACATGCTTTCTATTTGAATATGTTTTAAAATATAATTTATTCCTGTGGTCAAAGTTGAATTTTCAGCATCATTACAAGGCAATCTTTGACATTGTACATAATAAATATACACAGTACACACACACTTATTATGTAAACAAAAACTTTTATTTTGGATGCGATTAATGATTAGACAGCAATAATTCTTAAATGAACGTATATTGAATTAAGAAGATAAATGACTACATACTTGTTATAAATGTTACAATCTATGTTGCATTGAATGAATCTATGTTTTCTGAAATATTAATCAATATCTAGAGTAAGCCAGATCAACTTTGTTTTTTACCTTTAAGTTAAGTTTATTTTTACAGAGTACAGAGATTTGTTCTTGTTGTAAGTTTAGACATAAAATGAGTTTGCCTGCTGATCTGAATGGTCCTGCTGCATATTTAATATATAGCTACATAGTAATAATAATAATTGTACATATAAAATTACAAGATATATTTATGATAAAGTGGATTTCGTTATGTAATGTAGTTACATTACTACTACTATTATTATAGCACAGAACCTTTATAAATATTCATAATAATCATAATACTTTTAAATATTAGAATATAAAATATAAATGTATATTTATGAATTTCCTTTAATAATGTAGTTACATTATTATTATTAGGCACAGATCAAAGCATCTACACCAGGATCCTATAAAACTAATAATAATAAAAGTAATAATATTAACTATAAAACAAACTATATATTTATTAATGTCATTACATATTTAATATGGTTACATTATTATTATTATTATTATGCACAGATCACACTAAGAAGTAAATGCATACATTATATATTCATAATATAATATTTTGGAAATCTTAAGAATTCATCTTTTTTTTTTCCATATTTCTGACAATTCTATGATATAAAGTTTTGCGTAATATTAAAAGCTAAATAATCCCTTTGCTACTGGGGAAAAAAAACATGGATTTTAATAAAAATTAATGGATAATACATTTAAAGCCATAAAATGACAGAATGAAGAACTACACTGAAACATCTTTGAGTTTATTGGTGTATTAAATTACAGATATTTGTATTTGTGAGCGCACAGAAGGAGTGTGTAACTAAAGAACGGAGTTAACGGGTCTGGACCGGAGCAGAGCGGGTGATAACTCACACCAAATAACCTCTCCAGAGATACACAAGACAAACCAGCAGACACACAGAGCTTATGAGAAACCATAAAACACACGCGAGCTCCAGACGTCTACAGTCACTCCCAATAAAACACAGCTCCTGCATCAGAGAATAAAACAATAATGCTCCAGTCGAGCCGCTGCACAACTCTTATAATCACCAGCTAAAGCTTTCAGTCAAACACCGTCCTGCAAAGAGATTCTGCACTTTGAAGGAGGAGGAGATCAAAGAAATCGTGACTCTGTTCAAGCCACTTCAGAAATTTGAGGCCACAATACACACACACACACACACACACAAACAGACAATATATATGCACATAAAAAATACCTTATTATTAATATAAATACGTTTACAATTAAATAGTATTTAAATAGTTAATTTATAACATTAATAACTATAACACATTAAAATACACTTACATATTTAAATAATTGAAACAAAATAAAAATAATTTGCAAAAAAATAAATGTTTAATTAAAGCATCTGCATCTGTTTTAAAACTTACTGTGTATTGTTGTAATGAAAATTAAAATATAAATTGTGTTCATTACAAATATAAATAATTAGACTTTTGTTTTATTTTTATGTATTACAATGTTTAGGTACCTACAGCCAGTATTACTATTGTTATATTGGTGCCCCAATTATATATATAAAATATAATAATATATTTATAAATATAATATAAATAAATATAATTATATATATAAAATATATATAGTTTTAGTATTTTAAGCATATATATATATATATATATATATATATATATATATATATATATATATATTTTTATATATTTATTTATTTATTATCGGTAAAAATTTAAAGCCTGAATGCACTGTAAGTCGCTTTGGATAAAAGCGTCTGCTAAATGCATACATTTTATTTTATATATATATATATATGCTTAAAAATACTAAAACTATATTTAAATATAGTTTAATAAAAATAAATCTGTTTTTAAAATACAATAAGTATTTTATATGCTGGGGAGCCACGGCTCTGTTAGCTGCGACGTCACATGAGAAGTAATCTGATGTGTCAGAATTACTGCTGCATCTTGGGAAACAGAGCAGATGTGTCTGTGTCACACACAAGATCCCCAAGAAATTCATATCTGCATGTAATAATAAAACACAATTTAAAGCTGACTGACCGCTGTCAGTCGTTTCCCATCATGCCTCAGTCCTGCTGCTTCCTGCATGTTCAGCATTGTTTGAGGGTGAATTAGGAGTGAAGCGTGTGTGCTGGTGAACAACAGCAGAGCTGAGCACAGCGGGATTGTGGGATTGAGAAGGACTGAACTCATGACTTTCAGAAGGAAAACACACATGAAGGTGACACACGCTAGCAGCTCTCTGATGAAAATTAAACACGTCATATCACCATCCACATGATGACACATGTCTGATAAAACACTCCTTCTTATATGATGATAAATACAAATAATATCAAATAATATATACACAAATTATTTTAACAGGAAACGCATGTGTATTTATTTATTATTACAGTTTTTGTAAAAAATCATATAAAGTCTATTTTATATAACATACAGCATTTTATTTACAATATATACAAAATTTTATATTTAATTATTTGCATTGCTTTCATTAAAATAATAATAATAATATAGTGGAGTTATATTAAATGTAATTAATAAAATGTATTCAATACATATTTTTTGTCCTTTTTAACAATGAAATTGTTTCGCTGATTTTTTTATGTTATATTTCTAAAATAATAAGATAAACGGGCAAGTGTAGTTTATATAATATCTCTATAATATAGTTTCTTTATTTCCCTTTTCTTTTTAGCTTGCTGTATTTATTTAATTATATTTTAACATTAAATATGCAGGAAATTAATTAAATGAATATACATATAGTAATATATTCATATATTTTCATTATTTCATTGAATTTAATTGTTATATAAACTGTAGATAGATAGATAGAACATTATTTAAATAAAAATTGTTGATAAACAGAACTATTTAAGACTTTGTATTATTATTTATAGTATTGTGACATTACTTAGTTATTATTATTAATTATTTATTATACATTATGACAATATATATAGAAATGAATAACATTAATACATTTTTCAAATATTAATTTGACATTGCTTTTATTATTATTATTATTATTATTATTATTATTATACATTCTGCAAGTATATTAAAAATATACTAAAAAATCTTTTTAATATATTTTGCTATTTTATAATATAATATAATTTTCCATAGAATATTTTTAAACTTTCGGTAGTCTTTAAGGAAGGATTTGAAACAATTGAATAAAAATGTCGGTGAACGGCTGATTTTGTGTGCCAACAAAGTACAGAAGTGTAAAAACAGACTAACGGTGGCATGCAGAGTTATTAGAGCTGGTCAGGCTAATTAAAACTCAGTCCAGCGCTGGAAGGACAGCAGCAGACACACACACACACACACAGAGCAGCAGACGAATACTAATGACCCAGAGCAGCTGATCCTCCACTGATCCAGGGTCAGGTCCTGCATGAGAACAGCTCATTCATCCGTTATTACAGCTGCAGAGACACTGATCTCAGTCCAGCTGGTGAAGGACGGTCATTATCCAGTCCATGAGGAGCCACGCTTTATCATTCAATAGAAAGCTGCTTTATACGGCTGTCCTTTATGGACAATAATTCTATTCTGAAGCCCCAGCGGGAATTATAATATCATCTCTCACCTCCCTACATCCAACCTGAGTGATCTCTATCACGCACCGCTGCTTTAATATGCAGCACAGGTTTGCATTTTATAACCAATCCCCCGAAAACACTGTAAGGAGAGAGAAAATCATCTGTGAACTCACAGACTCAACGGCAGCGGTGCTTCAGAAGCTCTTCAGAGCCAAACACTGCAGCAGAACATGTATTAAACTCTCCACTCCGCAATTAAATCACCATTTAACCACGGGTTCAAACCCAATTAAGTAATTAAGCCACTTGGTGTTGTCATGAAGCGAGTTAATTACTGTGAACTTCCTCTGTTCCCAGCGGGCCTGTAACACACAGGAGATTTACACACACACACACACACACAGCTCATGTTGGGTCCTGCGGCCTTAAAGCAACATGACTAACTAGAGCTCTCTTGATATGCATCACATTTCTCGCTTCAAACACACTGCGTTTATCAGCCGCGTCTCTCGTTTCTGCTCATCTGTGAGTCTGGATCATTTCACTCATCAGACGGAAGATGAAAGGAGAAACTCTAATGTGACAATCAGACAAACAGCATGAGCTCAAAAACACACTGTTTACTGCAGTATGCTCTGATATATACACACACACACACACATGCACGCGTGTGTTACGTGATGAAACATGCCAAAAAAGTGTTTTGTCTGTCTTTGATGATTGTATTTCATTAGGACTTCATGATATGTGTAGGACCCTCCACTCCTGAAATAATTTAACTCCCTAATTATAGATTATAGATATAGATTATAGTCATGTAATATCAATAATTAGCTAATATTATTTCATATAAATTATTTAATATTTAATTTAAAAAAAATTATTAAAAAAATTATATAAATATATGCATGTATGAGTATGTAATGTATATAATCTACCATACATGACTGTATATACAAAATATATGCAGCTGTAGAATATTTATATATATACATATATGTGTCTGTGTGTGATATATATATTGAGTGTTATATATATATATATATATATATATATATATATATATATATATATATATATATATATATATATATATATATATATATATATATATATATATATATATATATATATATATTCAACTATAATTATATTTAATACAAATATTATACATATAAATATTATAAATAATATATATAACAATAAACTGTTAAATATTTATTTTTCAGAGATATTACTAATATATATATATATATATTCTGGGATTTGTATATTCTGTATTTCTGTATATATTAATATGCATATATATCTTTTTTTGTATATTCTATAATTTTATGCATTTAAATAAATTAATTAATAAATTTCACTTAATTAATTTTTCTGATGTATTAATTTTAGATTCAAAATATATTTTATTTTATATTTCTATATGTGATTATGCCGTTTCCAGCATCATATAGGAGCTGAGTCTGTCTCTGGCTCTCAGTGAAACTTCACCTGTCACAAAAAAACTAGATTTGGCTCTTTCCATTTTCTTTTAGTAATTTAATATGAGAAATGTCTGCAGGTTTGACTTAAAGCTCCATCACTCTGCATTAGTTTGCACTGGATCTGTCGCTTCAAGCACAGATGCAAACATCCTTCGGTTCAACAAACCCTTGTTTGATTCTGCAGGATCATCTGAAAGACATTAGATCAAGCAGACCGATTCAGAGTCAGGATGGGTTTCCTCCATCACTCTTTAAGAGATCGTGTTTCACTGGATCTATATGGCGTCTGTGCTCAAGACAAAGACAAAGTCTCTCCACATTTCGAGCGACAGCAGAACACCATTAGTAAGTTCATTCTCTCTCTCTGTGGAGGACAATGTATTTGTTGGGTCTGGACTATACAGGTGTAGATAACACACCCTTCACTGACCGCTGAGACTCTACACCTGTGGGAACCAACACACACACACAGAGATAAATGCACATGTAGAGGCTAGGAGTGTACGTTATGGACAAAAAATGTAATTCCAATATTTTGGGAATTTTTTTTTCAATACTGATATATTTTTATGCTTGTACCTTGACTGACTTAGGCCTGTCATTCATAAAAAATGTGGCACTAAAACTCTATGTGGCAGTAAATCCCTGTTTAAATGAGCGATTCATTTAATTATTCATTCAAAAGATTTGTTCAAAACAGCTGATTATTCAGAAACGAAGCAGATTGCTGTCTTTATGAATGAATCATTGAATCACTGACTCAAATGATTCGTTCTAAACAGCTGATTCATTTAGAAACTAAGCACATGACTGTCTTTATGAATGGATCATTGATTCACTGACTCAAATGACTCGTTCTAAACAGCTGATTCATTTAGAAACTAAGCACCTGACTGTCTTTATGGTTGGATCATTGAATCACTGACTCAAATGATTCGTTCTAAACAGCTGATTCATATAGAAACTAAGCACATGACTGTCATTATGAATGGATCATTGATTCACTGACTCAAATGATTTGTTCTAAACAGTTGATTCATTTAGAAATGAAACAGATGCCTTTCTTTACGGGTGGATCATTGAATCACTGACTCAAATGATTCGTTCAAAACAGCTGATTCATTTAGAAACTAAGCACATGACTGTCTTTATGGTTGGATCATTGAATCACTGACTCAAATGACTCGTTCTAAACAGCTGATTCATTTAGAAACTAAGCACATGACTGTCTTTATGGTTGGATCATTGATTCACTGACTCAAATGATTCGTTCTAAACAGCTGATTCATATAGAAACTAAGCACATGACTGTCTTTATGGTTGGATCATTGAATCACTGACTCAAATGATTCGTTCTAAACAGCTGATTCATTTAGAAATGAAAGAGATGCCTTTCTTTACGGGTGGATCATTGAATCACTGACTCAAATGATTCGTTCAAAACAGCTGATTCATTTAGAAACTAAGCACATGACTGTCTTTATGGTTGGATCATTGAATCACTGACTCAAATGACTCGTTCTAAACAGCTGATTCATTTAGAAACTAAGCACATGACTGTCTTTATGGTTGGATCATTGATTCACTGACTCAAATGATTCGTTCTAAACAGCTGATTCATATAGAAACTAAGCACATGACTGTCTTTATGGTTGGATCATTGAATCACTGACTCAAATGATTCGTTCTAAACAGCTGATTCATTTAGAAACTAAGCACATGACTGTCTTTATGAATGGATAATTGATTCACTGACTCAAATGATTCGTTCTAAACAGCTGATTCATTTAGAAATGAAACAGATGCCTTTCTTTACGGGTGGATCAAATGATTCGTTCAAAACAGCTGATGCAATTTTGAAACGAAGCAAATGATGTCTTGATGACTGGATCAGTGAATCACTGACAAATATTTTGTTCAAAAACAGATTAATTCAGGAACAAAACCCGCAGGGTTGTTCTGAGATGCACAAATGCTCTGATTCAGCTTTGATTGCAACTATTTTCATTGGCCAAAAAGAAAAAACTAAAATGCAACTCCCTTAATATTAACACCATGTTTGTCGAACTGTTGTGTAGAGTTCATGCAACATTTGCACTCTCATGATAATTCTATGTCAGGGTGTTATTTGTGGTTGCTAGATAATCTCGCTCTGGATTAAGTTAAAGAGCCTCACCAACAAGATATTTAAGTTTTCTGAATACAAGCATTGAATAAACTGAATAATTGAATAAAAGGGAATAACAAGATGATAAAAGCGAAGAAATTAAGTGTGTGAATCACCCGTCAAACAATAATAAGAGGCTGACAAAAGAAACAGGAAAACAAAACAGAAAGAAAGAAACTAACAGACAGATTGAGACGTGTGGCTAGTAACACTGTTGGCACAGGATATGATGTAGCAGCTCTGCAGTTACCGTGGCAACATTCGGCACATGCACGGATGCGCGGGACGAGCAGAGAGAAAACTCTGGAAGAGACGAGAAGAAAACAGCCGCTCCATCAGAGCAATGAATGATTGAAGAGCTCCACTTTCACTGACCTTCTTCTGTCCCACATACATCTCTGATCTTCTTCTCCAGACTACAGAGGACATGAAGTAGGGTTTAATCATAAAAACACACTTATACTGCAACCCAAAAGAACAAGAAGCAATAAATAAGAATCTGTATTGTGCATAAAGTAAATTAAGTCTGTTTTTAAAATAAAATTAATTTTAATTTCATGACAATTAAACACACCACTAAGTTCCTTTTAATGTAAAAGATAGGTTGGTAGTAGTAGTATATGTAAATAAGTTTTATATCATTTATATTTATATAATATTCAACTTTAATAAATTCCAAATGTACAAATAATCAAAATATATTAACGCAACATTTTATGCAAATCATTTTGTCAATTATTTATACAATATTAAAGCTTTATTTAATGTATCAAAAAATATTAAACTTACTTTGCAGTTTTAAATGTAAAAAAGTAAAAAATAATTGTGAATAATTTAAAATAAAATTACCCAGATTAATGCAACATAAAGTTTATTATTAAAATGGTAAATGATTTATATGCAAATAATTTTAAATGTGTGTTAATCTAAATAAAGAAAATAATAAAAAAATTAAGTTTTATGTCAATTAATTGCTGATAGAAATGTTACAAATATATAAAGTCTATACAATTTGAAAATTTAAAAAATTCAAAACATTTATTTTATATTAATTAATTACCTAAATATAAAGACCTAAATATATAGTTAAAATAATTTTTTATACTCATATACACACAAACACTAAATGTTTGTTTCTATAGAAAATATATACATTTCTATATTTAAATGTATTTATAAACAACATAATAATAAATAATATTCTTCCACTTCCCACTATTAGGCTTACATCCTAATAGTTTATATATTTTGTACACTACACACACACACACACACACACACACACACACAATAAATAAATGATATATATTATAATACAATACACTTAATTTCAAGGATGCCGTCTGACCTGAAGGTGTGTTTGTGAGATGCTCATTAGCTTCCACTGTCACACATTCTGTTTAAACCAGTAATAAGCAGCAAAGGCCAGACTCTGAATAACAAACAGCTCCATAAATCACCTTCTTCTCTCTGTCACATACTGATGCTGCTGCGCTGAGCTGTGGATAAATCACACGAGAGCTGTTCAGATTCTCCCCACCAGTGCTTTAACAGGACACACGTTCAGTCATCAGCGTGAATGATGAGCCATGAATTCATTTAGTGGGTTTGTAAAACGGCATCAATGGTGTTTGCAGCTGCAGGCTGCGGTGCATCAGATGTGCTGATCATGCAATTTTACACCAGATTGATAGTTTTGTGTCTCGTTTTCCTGCTCTTTCTGCTATATTATGTGGCCTTAACCAAACCTCGCTGCCCCACTTACATCTTAAACTCAGTCAGTAATGAGTCTTCACACCCAAGCCACCGGTCTCCGATCTCCCAGAATGCCTTGCATGTTTAATTCATGGTGTTTCACAGCACAGCAGTGGGCAAAATGTATTTACCCTCTTCTTCTGCAGTTTCCCCACCAGAGAGACTGTAAACAGACTCCAAACATCAAATCTTCTCCAAACGAGTCCATTACATAAAAGCCACATTCTGACGCTCCATCTCATATTGATGTTGTGTGTGCATATTTGCTAACTTATGAATACTAATTTGAGTTTAGTTTGTGGGTTTTGGGGAGACTGAATTAGCACAAGTCACACACACACATACACATACACATACACATACACATACACACACACATACACACACACATACACATACACATACACATACACATACACACACACATACACATACACATACACACACACATACACATACACATACACATACACATACACATACACATACACATATATAATATGCAATATTAGTGTAATAAAAAACATATATTATTTATAATTTTGGCAGTAGATAAAATACAAGTGATATTGATTATAACCTATACATTTATTTCCATGCACACTACATATCTGTAATTTCCTTCAGTTCAAAAACTGTTGCAGGACAGAAGTGTTTGGGGTCCTAAATGTGAGCAACAATAAGAGTTTAATGTGTTTCCACTTCAACTTCAACAAAAGTAAAAAGTGTGAGGGCAAAGCAAACGACAGCAAGATCTGACTGCTGTGATAAAGAGACAATCAAACAGATGTGTTTGTGCAGAGCCACTGTGAGCCTGGGGTCCAGTGCTCAGAGTTTGAGCTCGGTTTACACTTTATACTCATCAAAACGCTGTTTCATCGTGGCCCTCGTCTGCTAGAGCATTTACTAAAACAAAGAGCCGCGGCGAAACCCCATAGTGTGCAGACTTCCATGGTAACCGCATGGATCGTGGTACTGTGGGCCGAAACAAGCAGATCTCCCACAGACGCAGCATATTGTGCCAAAACACACCTGATCGCGGCGGATTACAGCTAATGAACACCAGAGCGCCGTGGCAAAGCCTGCTAATTCTTCAGAACATCACTGAAAATAAAATGTGACCGCTTACGGTTCTGAAGTTGAATAAACAGCTCTGGAAAACTTACTTTTTTCCCAGATGGCAGCAGGTACGGATGCAGTGTCTCTGAACAGTGTTGAAGTGCAGATGCATCTGTGCAGAGGTTCAGTAACGGCCCTGTGGAGAGAGAGAGAGAGAGAGATGATGAATACTAATCAGGGATTCTTGTAGTAAAGCTTCAGTCAAACGTCCTCCAGAGACTCACACTGATCAGCTGCATTCACTGAAGAACCTTCAGATGATAAATGTCACTGTTTTATGTAGCGGCACCTGTTTATGTCACATCAAATAAGCAACACCCTGGACAAGTCACCCTAATGACCACCTAGCAACCACCCAGTACACCCTAGCAACCACAGTTACTTCTTGGTGACTAGTTGTTTATTCCACATCACATAGCAACGCCCTGACCGAGTCACCCTAACAACCACCTAGCAACCATCCAGAACACCCTAGCAACCACAGTTACTTCATGGTAACTAGTTGTTTATTCCACATCACATAGCAACGCCCTGACCGAGTCACCCTAACAACCACCTAGCAACCATCCAGAACACCTTAGCAACCACAGTTACTTCATGGTGACTAGTTGTTTATTCCACATCACATAGCAATGCCCTGACAGAGTCACCCTAACAACCACTTAGCAACCATCCAGAACACCCTAGCAACCACAGTTACTTCTTGGTGACTAGTTGTTTATTCCACATCACATAGCAACGCCCTGACAGAGTCACCCTAACAACCACCTAGCAACCATCCAGAACACCCTAGCAACCACAGTTACTTCTTGGTGACTAGTTGTTTATTCCACATCACATAGCAACGCCCTGACCGAGTCACCCTAACAACCACCTAGCAACCATCCAGAACACCCTAGCAACCACAGTTACTTCTTGGTGACTAGTTGTTTATTCCACATCACATAGCAACGCCCTGACCGAGTCACCCTAACAACCACCTAGCAACCATCCAGAACACCCTAACAACCACAGTTACTTCTTGGTAACTAGTTGTTTATTCCACATCACATAGCAACGCCCTGACCGAGTCACCCTAACAACCACCTAGCAACCATCCAGAACACCCTAGCAACCACAGTTACTTCTTGGTGACTAGTTGTTTATTCCACATCACATAGCAACGCCCTGACCGAGTCACCCTAAAAACCACCTAGCAACCATCCAGAACGCCCTAGCAACCACAGTTACTTCTTGGTAACTAGTTGTTTATTCCACATCACATAGCAACGCCCTGACCGAGTCACCCTAACAACCACCTAGCAACCATCCAGAACACCCTAGCAACCACAGTTACTTCTTGGTAACTAGTTGTTTATTCCACATCACATAGCAACGCCCTGACCAGGTCACCCTAACAACCACCTAGCACAGCCTAACAACCACCTAGCAACCACCGTGAACACCTTAGCAACCGCGGCAGCATCCTGGTAGATAGTTTTGCATAGGAAAGTCTGGTAGCCCTTTATAATGCAGGCTAAGGAAATGTTCTCCATCGCTGTACTTCCTGTATTAGATTAAGCGTCATATCAATCTGCCTGACAAACTCTATTTTCTGTTTCTAGAGGAAGTGCATGGTAATCAATGGAGCAGAGAGACTGGGCTGATTAGATTAGCATCCAAAACATGTCTGATTCTCCGAGACGGAAGATCTGATCGGCCGGATAGATTAATAGCTGCTATGCTTCCAGAAGTACTCCCAATTCAAACAAGCAGAAAACAATTCCTTTTAAACGTACTGTCACAGGAACACTTCATATCTCTGACGTTATTCATAAATAAATAAGTAAAAATAAAGTTAATTGTTATTCATATATAGCAATGTACTTAATTCATTGCCATTCATACACTACATGAGGTGTTTCTGTAAAATTGTAATTAAATTTTTTTTAGTAAATACTTAGTACAAATTTATTTTCAAAATATTAGTATCATTACGTAATAATAATAATGTTATTAACATAAATTATTAGATATTAAAATGTTCTCATTTCAGCAATAATTTAAATTATAAGCATAAAAACAATACCAACAATACATAAGTAATTTATTGGCACATATACATACTATGCAAAATATTTTTACAAAGTTGTAAATGAAGATTATTGGATTATGTTTTACAAAAAAAAAAATACTATTAAGTTTTTATTTACTTCAAAACTGTACATTTAATTTGACATTTATTTGTAATTATTGACTAGCAATTTAAAAACCATTTAAAAAGTATTTTATACGTTTATACGTATATGTGTGTATTTGAACATTAAATATGAAGTTCTAAAAAAAAAAAACATAATAATCATAATAAAAATCAAGGAAATGAATGGGATTTTTACCATCAACATTGTTGCACTCTTTAGAGGAATTACTCTAGTTTTACATCATAACAACTCAATTGAGAGTCTGTACAATAAACAGTATATTCTTGGCTGTATCTATATACCGTGCGTGTGTCTTCATTTGCACTGGCTATTAAACAGCAGTCTAGGTTCAGATGCAAAACCTGATCAAGGGTCTTTGTGCATAATTAATGCTGTGAGACGCTTCAGAGAAAACTCCAGAAACAGAGCTTTTATCATCAGAACTGGCTTTCCTCCACGGGCCGGATTAAAGATCACATCCCTCCCTGCCATAAATTAATAACGTCAAGCGCTTTTATCATTCACGACTCGAAGCCACAATTCCAGAGACGCAACTAACACATCAAATTATATTAGGAACGGAAGTCTCAATGACAAAGACAGGTTCATTATGTCAATAAGTGAAGAAACTCTTGAGGAATGCCAAGTCAAACTACTGTTTAATTAGTAGTGAATCAGTTGAAAACTTCCTGGATATTGATGATATAGATGGACAGAACTGGTGGAAAGCATCAGAACCATCTAGAGTCATTCAACCTGATTCAACTGAATCACTTGCAGGAGCTTCTGAATCAGAAGCCACCATTAGTGATCGTGTAAAATAGTATGGTGTGTCTGGAAGTGGGTCGAGAAACCTATTAAAATAAGACTTATATATGTGAATAATTCTGATATTATGCATATAATTAAGGGAAGGAATTAATTAAGGAGAATATCATACCATCATGCAACACTTGTGGTCCCAGAGGGCTGATACTTTTCTGTGGCTAATTAACCCAGATGAACATTCACAACCAACTGTTCTCAGTGTAGCTTTGAGAATATTATTAGTTTATGAAGAAAATATTACAATTCCTCATGTTGTTCCAAACCAGTCCAACCTTCTTTCTCCTGGAAAACACAAACAAAAATGTTTAGCAGAATTACTTTTTCTGAACATTCCAAAACAATTTAACAATTTAAATTAAATACAGTTATGGTTATGTGAACATTAAGAGAAGATTCTATTTATTTCATAGGGCTAACATTATGAATATTCTGGAACAAGAAGTAATAAAAATAAATAAATAAATAAAATGTTCTATGAAAGTCCAACTAAAATCCTTTCTAAATATTTCAAAACATGATTTACAAATATTTTTGGTTAGGCTAAGCGAACATTCTATTTGATCATTTTGTAGCAAGGGAACGTTAGTTTTGAATGTTTTCTGAAACAAGCAGTAACATTGAAAAAATTATAGCTGGACATCTAACTAAATGATTTGTAAATGTTTCTAAACATTCCAAACATTTTTTAAATCTTTTTAAAATTCCAAAATGGAACATTCCGTTTTTGGACTGTAAACGTTACATTTGAAAGTTCTCTGAATGTTCTGAAAACAAGTCGTAACATTTAAATATTAGATGAACGCCCAATGTTACCTGAACTTTTAAAATCTTTGATATTTTTTCTTGATTATGCATACGTTAAAGAAGCATTCCATTTAATTATTGTGCAAACATTATGGGAACATTTCTTCTGAATGTTCTCATAACATTCCCGAGACAAGTAACGTTTACAAAACTTAAATGTTTCAAGGAAAAATATTTTTTGTGCTTATGTTTTGAGAACATTATTAAAAACCAGATAACTTCAACAAAGGTTTTACCAGAATCTTGTATTTCACTTTCAGCTTTCCAGAGCTTGCTTATTTTGCTGACCATTTTCTTTACATGTGTTGGCAGCGTGTTTTTATCATTTGCTTATTTCAGCTGCTGAGCTCATGCAGAGGCAGTCAGAGGAAACCAGGGCAACATTACTGCCACCACCCAACTTAGACACATCCCCAGACACACCTAGAGACAGTAACACTATCTGAGACCACACACACACACACACACACACATGGCTTTCCCAGAGGCCCTGTGTGGCTCTAGCATCTGATACAGTTTCCTGGAAAAAGTTCCTTTTGTCACATTAACCAGTTACCAGCGCCGCCAAGCACAAACCAGCCAAAATGTGTGTGTTTGCAGACTTCACACTAAAGCACTGACCGGCTCTCGGTGGAGCAACTCCCAGTTGTGCGTCACAGTTACTGTTGTCATGGCAATTGCTAAATCCTGACACCCAGTATTTAGAGGTTTACCAGCCAAATACTGACTGACAGTTTCATATTAGAGCAAGCGGTAAAAAGAAATGCATCAGAAGACAAGCACCATACAAGAAGTCTGTATAACCTGCACTATAATCCAAGTCTTCTGAAGTCATTGTATAAAATACAGAGGAATTCTAAGATAAAAGTCATATGAACTAATTTGAAGGTACCTTCATGAAGCTCAGGGTTATTATTGTTAACTAAAGCTAAACTAAAATCACAGAAAACTTCAGGTTCTTCAGTTAGTTGCAAATGCAATTTTTCTTTCAAGTACTAAAATAACTCAAATTAAACTGAAATCAATGAAAAATAAAAACAATAAAAAATAATAATAATAACTACTGAAATTAAAAAGAAAAACCAATGAAAATGGCAAAAAATAAAAATAAATCGTGCATAAATGACGAGCATCTCCTTTGTGTTTCCAGTCAGAAGAAGCATACCGAGGGACGAACGACATGAGGACAGAAACTATTCCTTTTTACAGCCACTAATTCTGCAAAAATACGGTCTGTGGTGGGTTCAGAGGTTCTCGAGAGCATCCAGCAAAATTAAACACACATGGGGGAGCGCAGCGTTACTTGGAGGGTTACCATGACAACCGTTCATCTGTCATCTTCACTACAGCAGTGAAATGCCAGCGCGTGTCGGGGGCCGTCCACACCCACCGAATTACAAAGCATTCGTGTGCGTATCTGTGCTGAAAACAACTTTCACACACACTCTTCAGCTGCAAACCAAGAGCTTTTCATTTGAACACACACATGGATGGATGGATGGGTGCCGATCCAGTGTCACGGTGCATGTCAAACTTTCTAAAGTCAGGAAAGATGATCGCTTACACTGATCTGTCTTGGCTTTCCTAAAAGGGAATACTATGGAATACGGTTTCCTTTTAAAGGAAGAGTTCACCCAAAAAATACAGTACATTTGCTGAAGGTTGACTCACCCTCAGGCTATCCAAGATGTTGATGAGTTTGCTTCTTCATCAGATTTGGAGAAATGTAGCATTGCATCACTTGTTCACCAAAGCATACTCTGCAGTGAATGGGTGCCGTCAGATTGAGAGTCCAAACAGCTGATAAAAACATCACAATAATCCACATTACTCCAGTCCATCACTTAACATCTGGAGAAGACAAAAGCTGCATGTTGTAAGAAACAAATCCATCATTACGATGTTTTTAACTTCAGAATGTTGTTCCAGCTAAAATACGAGAACATCCTACATAATAACGCAGTTAAAAAAGTCCATCTTCTTCTGCCTCTCACTGTTTTGGTTTGTAAACATAGTTTGATCCGTGCAGATTTCTCTCCTGATGCAGATAAGACCACTTTTCCACTGGAGGAAGCATTATTATGGATTATAGATTCATATTTTGTCCAGAAGCAACAGTTTGAAGTTTGAATGTCTTAATGTTAAAAACATTATTTACTTGTTTTACAAATATTATACAAAAAATTTTTTTATGGTTATTTGAACATTAAGGGAACATTCAATTTGATCATTTTACAACATGGGATAAAACATTTCGAAATGTTTCCGAACATTCTAAACATTCTATTACATTTCGAAACATTTTGAAATGTAAATGTTACTTTTGAATGTTCTCTGAACATTCTGAAAACTAGTAAACTCTGTTTCCATTACGATTAATCATACAGAAAGTGAATTTTAGTATTATGAACTGAAATAGTGTCACGTTTATGAGCTCTGTGGTTATTCCACATCACCCTGACTCACGCAAATACAAATCAAACCCAGTATATAACATTACCATCTAATTCCAACTATATTTCCTAACCCGGCTGACACAGTTCATAAAGACATGAAAAGTACAAATACAAATTGAAATTGAATTTCGCCGTGGAATCCCTGAGAGGCACATTTAGGAAATGAATATTAAGTTAACGTGACAGCTGATCTCTCAGGAAGGAGATTTTATTGAAACTATTAAATTTAGTTTAACGACTGCATCTTTTATTCATGAGATCAGCAGTGTATTCAGAGAGGCGAGGAAACGAGGCTGTCGAGGACGGTGCTTCCCAGACCCAGAGGACACCTCCAATTTGTCTTGTGCATTATTTCATCATCAAAAATACATGTACTTTTCTCAGTTGAAATATAAAGGTGCGTACACAAGAGGAGATGAAGAATGAATGACTCTGACGATGAGGAGGTGATGCGAGTGGTTGTCAGGATGTTGCTGTTTATTTCCTAAGGCAATTTCCAGCATGCTGCTATAGAGTTGTTTATATTTAATTCAACATTCGTATTTAATTTAATATTAATTTAAGTTGTATATTATGATTTATACACTTGTATTAAAATAAAAAATATTGTTAAATATTGTAAAATTTTACAAATAAATTTTACTTGAAATAAATTTTACTTTCAATTCAAATATTAAAATAAATAAAAATAATTATATATATATATATATGTTAAATATATAATGTAAATTGAAAATATAAAATTATAATTTTATTCCTTATTTGTTTTAATTAAAGTATTAAAATACGTACAAATAATACAAATATATTACAATTAAATTATGAAAATTAAACAGTTTTAGTTGCTATTGTATATTGTATATTGTAATAGTCATTATTCATATTTTATTTAATATTAATTAAAGTTTAAGATTATAATTTCTATAATTGAATTTAACTGAAAAATATTGTTAAATATTATAAATATTAAAATATTAATTTAACTTTTAATTTAAATATTAAAATAAAATAAATCTATACTAAATATATAATGTAAATGTAAAATTTACATTTATTTTTTAATGAAAATATAAAATAAATACAAATAATAAAATATATGACAATATATAAATTAAATAACAATTTAATTTAATAAATATTTTTTTATTTTATTTAATAATTTAAACTTTAATAACTCAATTAAATAAATTCTATTATAAAGATCATATTTTAACTACATATTTCTTTCCTATTCTTGTACATTAAATATCACATTCTACCAGAACATGTCAACATTGATATTTTCTCACACTCTCTGGTGTGTGAGAGCAGCAGGAGTCTCACGATCACAACACAAATCAGATGTTGAGGAAACAGTGAAGAGCTTTGAAACAGATGCACGCGAGGAGCACTGACTGTGAGGCTCTTCACATCGCTCTAATGCTTACTGTCATCCATACAGACATGTGTTCTGCTTTAATGAAGGAGGAGAAATCCACCGCGGGCAAAAACACGCCTGCGACTCGCCCCGTACAAAACACTCTTTGTGCACACACACACACATACACACACACACACACACTATAACACAGCTAAAATAGCATCAGGCTAAATTTATGCTTCTTGTACTGTTCACTCAAAAAAGACTGAAAGATCTTTGTTTGCACATCATTTCTATTCAAGTTATGGCAATTCCAAGAAAGAAAGAGAGCAAATACAAAACAAAAACAATGTAGATGTGAAGTGGTCGTTTTGGGTCATCTTTTATATCCCACTGCAGGTTATACTACAAAATTACAATAAGTTAATATGGGGTGTTTTTTTCTTTAATTTAATATTGTTTAATAATGAGTGTTTTGTGTCGGTTTAATATCTATTATTGATGACAGCAGTGGCTTATACCAGATTACAACAATTTTACTGTTATAGCTAATGATATGATATTATGGTGGAAAACATATTTTATTTTCGTTTAATTTAAGTTGAAGTACTAAAATAACTAAATAAAAAAAAACTCAAACTAATAAATACAATTTATAAATGGTAATACACACATATATAAAATCTAATAAAAATGACAGTAAAATTACTAGAACTTTAACTAAAATTAAAGTGAAAACAGAAAATAAAAAAATAAAATCATTTAAAATCAGGGTTATTTTAATCAAATAAAACTGTATCTAACCTTCAAATAAAATAAATGTGAAGTGAAATGTGTTTCAGTTACTTCCCAAGACAACATTCTTAGATTTTATTTAATTCATGTTGAAGGACTAAATTAATCAAAACCATCAAATTACAAATACATACTATACAGACTTATTATTATTTTTTTTATAAAATGTCAAAACAACATTATTAATACTAATTATTAAAGCAGAAAATGTAAATACAAAATCATTCAAAATTAATAAAAAAATTGAATTACAAAATAATTAATAAAAAAATGTCATAGTTAATTAAAACTAAAATGAACGAAACTATTAATTGAAATAAAGATTAACTTTTTAAAAAATTAAATATTACAAATATACTGTTAATACTTGATATTGACTCCACTCTTATATAGGCTGTTTAATTAAATATAATGGTTAGATATAATAATATTACATACATACATGTAAGACAAAGAAAGCAGTAGAGAGTTTTCTCGGCTGAACACAGTTTCTCCTCTTTGGTTTATTCACTGGCCTGGTTCTGCGTGTCATTGGGTCACTGTACGCTGCGTTAGATAATGGACGGAGGCCATGAGGGCCAGTCCAGCCCGACCCGTGAAGTCCTGCTGATAATGGCTGTCATTTCGTTCTGTGTGCTTAGTGTTTCACATTAAACAGCCTGTTTCTCCACCATCTGACCCCAATCCATCCCAAAAACCTCAGAGCGCAGGCCAGGTGCAGTCATCCTGCAGATAGCATTGCAGGACTCGTGGATATAGTGCAGGGTTTGCTAGCCGCGGACCTCTGAGACGATGTGATAAACCTCTTTTACCCCGAGGCCTGGAGAACAAGGCTCTATTGTGAACACGTGCTTCCATACACATGGGCATCAGAGACGTCACTGCAAAGAATATTAGGGGACAAACTGCAAAAAAATGATTTCCTTACTCATTATTTTGTCTTGTTTTCCAGTTCAAATATCCAAGCGCTTTTAAATCAAGACCCTGCTGCTAACAGGGAACGTTCTGAAAAGGTTCTCTAAATGTTACAGCCAACATTCTTCCAGTGTTTTATTAATGTTTTATTTCTGAAACATTTAATCTAATGTTGTTTAAATGTTTTAACCCCTTTCAAAACATGAAAATTCCTCATTAATTTTTGCATGATCTTCTAACGTTTGTATAACCAGGAAAGTAAAACGTTCTGAGAACATATTTTTGTGAGCTGGGGAGTTATGGAATGTTTTCTTTTGAAACGTATCAGTTGGAAGTTCATCTAACATTCTTTAAATGTAACGACTTGTTGCAGAATGCAACATTCAAAAATTCTAAAATGGAATGTTTCCTTAACGTTTGCATAACCAAAAAAAGGATGTTCTGAATGTTCAGAGAACAGCGTTTTCATAACATAAACATCCATTATACATAATTCATGGAACATTTTATAAATAATAAAAATAATAATAGTGTTTTAGTTGAATGCTTGCTAACGTTTTTTTAAATGTTACTACGTGTTTCAAAATGTTTAGAAAACATCCAAAAAATGATAACACAGAATGTTCCCTTAACATTCGCGGAAGCAATAAATAAATAAATAAAATAACATAAATTGTTTTTAAAACAGAAACCGGGTCAGAAAAATAAACTTAATTCAAAGGTAAGATGACAAAAAACATTTTCTTTTCTTATATTTACAATGGAAAACAAGAACATCTGAGCAAGTGGCAATGTAAAGCAGTGCATTTATGTATATTTTTAATCTATACTTATTTAAAATAAAATCCACTTGCTTTGATATTTGCTTATCTAATGAATGATTCACTGTACTGAACGCTGAACAATCAATGATCTGGGACAGGACGGCTGATACACGCTTCGTCTGGCTTTTGTGAGAGAATAAAAGAAAAGGCAGGGTGATAAAAGTGTCCCTGTGACCTCAGAGTAAGAGAAGAGGAGACGGCCAGCGTCCAGAAGAGAGTCAGATGTCCAGCAGATACTGCAGTACAACAGCACTTCTGTCCACTCGCTGATATCTCACTCTCAATGAGAGGAAATCAAGACAAAGTCAATGTGAAATCAAAATAGACTATTTACTATCTTACTTCATCTTCTGGGTCGTATTGAATAATTCATCAGTGCATGTTATTTCAAAATAAAAACGAATGGTCTTCATAATCTTTCATTAAAATATAATAACTTAAAATTACTTTGTTTTACATTATAGTCAATTTCAATGTACTTCAATTACATTTAAGTTTAAATGAAATGATAATAAATTAGCCAGCTAACTATAACAACTAACATTCAGATAACTCTAATCAAAATATTATAAGCGTGCATACATTTTTAAACTAAAATTATGTTGTATTGTTTTATATTATTTTCAGAAGAAATTATAAAATGATATGACACAAATAACCATCATTTTCGAAAATATAATATCATTGAAAATAATAGTTTTTTTAAATAATTAATTTCTTTAATTAAAAAGGAATAAAATAAAATACAATTACATAAAACAATATATTATAACTCACATATACAAAATACAGTTTTATAAAATAAAATCAAAATTACATTAAAATAGACAAATATATATAAAAACTAATTCAGAAAACTGTAAAACTAGAAAACAAAAATATACAAATATAATAACTTGCTCCACAACTTGGCTGACATCAACTAGGATGAGTAAAATTGTATAAAATTATAATGTTTTGTATAATTACTAGCTCAAATTTTATTGTTTTACACTTTTCCAAAAAATGTATTAAATTAAAATTAAAACTAAATTTAAAAAAGAAATTGCCAAATAACTATTATTATAATTACAAATAATTTACAAAAGTAAAATAAAAAAAAAACACATTAAAATTGTATTGTAATAAAATACAAATGAAATGAAGTTTAAAAAATATATATATATATATATATATATATATATATATATAATTTTTTTAATATCTTTTATAAGTCACATTCTGATGACTTTCATCATTCCATTCCATAAAAAAAAAATCTATGATAGCTACTCATTTTATATATCTCAACATTTTCCTCATTTGTCTGTTTTTATTTCTCCTGTGGAGAATACCTGAGACAAGATTGATGCTTAATGAGACATAAAGGCTGAATAAATGACATTATGCCTTTAAGCTATAAGAGAGCAAACGCTGAGCGATAAAATGTTTCTCTGGCCAGAGACGCAGAAGGGGAGAAAAACAGAACTGTGTTTCTAAACACACACACAATAATATCCTGTGGTCCTGACCTTGAGGATCTTTTGAATGGCTCAGGCTTTTTCCAATAAAATCTACACCCTGCAGCTCACACAACAAAACCACACACAGGAACACACAGACCGCCTCGTCTCGAATCGTCTCGTCTCCAGACAGCACACAAACAATTAATTGTTGCATGTGGAGACAATGCAAACAGCCAATTTGCAGACCTCAATTATTCAGCAGTGAAGATAAAACGACTGGAGAAGAAGATCAGAGGTTCATTAGCCCCTAGTTAACAAGAACTAAATGGCTAAGAATGGTTAAGAAACGAAACAATAACAAATGTTTTGTTCAGCATGTCGAGATGGAAATGAGATCTCAGAGATACTAATATCTGCATGTGCATTTAACAGATCCTCTTCTGAGCTCATGAATATTAAATGAGCACGTTTACATTTGCTCAATGCTCTTCTAACTGCTAGTCATTACACATCGCCGATACAATGGGTTATAAATTACTCCATGTCATTCATCATGGAGAGATTTTGACAGGTGTTGGATCACTTGAGGATATTTCATTTTCTCAGCATACTTCAAACGCACAGTATATGAATGCCAGTCATGTGGAGCGGGAAAGGTCACACGCCTCCATAACTGAGTAAAACGCCAGGCCACACAACACAAAAAAAAAAACAAGATGACAAGAATGGAGTGCGTGATAAAATTTTCACAACTGAAAATTATTCTTGCATTAATTTTAAATGAAATTAAATAGTGAAAAAAAAAATATATAAAAATAATAATATTATATAATATTTGTAAAAAAAAATCATTTTTCCAATAAAACCAAATATCTATAATATCTCACATTCTGATAATTATTTAATCAAAATATAATTTATTCCAAAAGTTAGCTACATAGAATTTTTTATAAAATAAAATGATATTGTTTTATTACCTAAAAAATATATTATATATATATATATATATATATATATATATATATATATTTTTTTTTTTTTATTATTATTAAATTATAAAAAAAGTAAACTATCTATAATTACTCACAATCAGATATGTCTTTCATCAAAATATAATAACCTGATTCAAACCTAATATAATAATAATATAATTTTTTTTAATTTTTTATAAAATAGCCAAATATCTATATCTCACATTCAGATAATTATTTAATGAAAATATAACCGGCTCCAAACGTTGGCTACATAAAATTGTCAATAAAATAAATTTAATGAAATAAAATAAAATAAATAAACTTAAATAAAAAAATGTACATTTAAATTAAATTAGAATAACAAAAGCCGAATATCCATAATAACTCATAATCAGATAACTGTATTTACCTTATAACATTTTCAATAAAATCAAATGATATTGTCTGTGTATATTATTATTCAAAAAATAAAACAAAATGTCTACTGTTTACTATGCAGTATGTTTACTGTTTCTGTATGCATGAATACCTGCAGGCGCTAATGTATGTCACATTCAATATGGCTTCATCGCTCAGCCTGATGGATGATGATACTGCAGGAGACACATGGAGAACATCAACATTATTAAAGCAGACACACACAGATTCAGTGACGTAAACATCCTCATCAGATGTGAATGTAATACTAGTGTACTGCTTACTGTGCAGTATACACTACATGCTGTCTATTCAAATGATACTCAGATGAAATGAGAACTGGCAAAAATGGTGGTTAATCAACACAATTACATCACTGGATTGAAACCCTGTGTGCTGGCAGCCATGGACAAAACATCTGCACTGCAAACACTGTTAAAAATGCATCATACGGAGGCAGGAGAGCACAGGGAGAGTTATACGGACAGGCGTTTCTCCTCTGGGTCCTGGGGAAGAGCAGACATTAACTGAGTGATTCACCAGCCCTCCTGCATTAAGACACAACCAGCGTCTTCCAGCTCACTTCAGCAGAGCATCCCTAGAGATCAACAAGCTTCTCTCTGCTCGGCCTCATCTACAGACCACAACATGGCAAACTACTGACTTCTGACTGCCAAGAACACCGTGCAACCACCCAAACACCCTGGAAACAACATGAACACCCTAGCAGCGACCTAAACACACCCTAGCAACTACTTACACACCTTACCAACAACCTTCACAACCTAGCAACCACCCAAGCACCATAACAACCACCTAAACACCCTAGCAACCACTCAAACACTTTATCAGCAACCTAAATACACTTAAGCAACAACCTACGCACCATAGCAAACACCTGCACGCACCTTATAAACGACCTAAACACCACAAACAATCTAAAACACTCAATCTAGCAACCACAACAAAACCCAAAAACCTCATTAGCCCCTCTAGTATGGATCTAAAGCATGCTAGCAACCACCTAAACACTAAATTAACAACATTTACACCCTAGCAATTATCTAAAACACTATAGCAACCACATTGAAACAACCTGAGAAAAACCTAAAACACTTGCAACCACCTAAACACCCGAGAACAACATAGCACAGCCCAGCAAAACACTGTAACAACCAACTAAACACCCTAGTAACCACCTCAACACACTGGAAACCATCTACACACACCCTAGCAACAAACTAAAACACTCAAGAACAACACAAAATGCCCTAAACACACCCTAACAATGACCTATACACACTAAGATCCCTCTACACACATCCGAGCAACCACCTAAACGCTAAAGTAACAACCTAAACATTCTAGTAACCACATAGTACACACTAGCAACAACCTATAACACTCTGGCAAACACCTATAAACATCATAGCAGTATAAAAAAAAGAACAATACATAACAAAAGAACATACAACACCATAACAACCACCTAAACACCCTAACACCCACCAAACATCCTAGCAACCATCTAAACTGCAACAATCTTAAACACCCAAGTACAACAAAGAACACACTACCAACCACCTAAAGACCCAAGAACATCATAGAAAACCCTACAAACCATCTAAAACACACAAGAACCACACCAAACATCCTAGCAACCACTTAAACACCTTAGTACCAATTTTAAACACCCAAAGAACAACACCAAAAATCCTAGCAACCACCTAAACACCCTTGCAACAATCTTAAACACCCAAGAACAACACCAAACATCCTTGCAACCACCTAAACACCTTAGTACCAATCTTACAGTTTTTCTCAGTCGCTTTGGTACATTTCTCGAATCAGACTCACAATTTGCAAAACATAAAGTGCATTTCTCAAAACAACTCGGACAAATAGCAAATCACCCTGGATTACCTGCAAAAGCCAGTCTCCTGCTCAAAATCCTTAGTTCATCTCTCAAAAATAAATATCTTTGTCAATGAACATATCACTGCCATCAGAATGACAAATCCTTGTGTCATAGTTTACGGATAAGACAGTCAAATTGCTTAGCCATGTTGTCAATATAACAGTTTACTCTGGAGGGATGATCTGATGTAAACTACTGTATTGAACAATATGCCATATGCTTATATATGCCATATATCCATTTCAAACGTACACATTTACACATTACTGTATGTGGGATATTGATTGAAAGAGACTGGATAGAATTCCCAGTTACACTTTTACAAAGTCTGACCAAAAAAAAAAAAAAAAAAAAAAAACTTTCCAATGTCATTGCGATATAGAAAAGGAAAAATAAATATGGACACAAATATGAAAATAAGTCCATTGTCAGAATGTGTAACTCTTGTGTTGTCCTCTGTCTATACAGTATAAGCTTTTCAACTGAAGATTCATGAGATGAACCTTTGAGCTATTTCAGAGAAATGGTTTATCATTGGTTTATCATCTACATTCTCTTCATAAGTCAAGATTCACTTGGACAATTCATGCCAAATTTACAAAAAGTCTAATAATAATGTGTAAAAATAAATATAAAAAGTGTGCTAGGCAGTTTTTGACAACTAGATTAACCATTTTGCATTTAATGACTTATACGATGAACTAAAGACTAGATGTTTTGAGTGGTAAGACTGTTGCACAGAAAACTATGCAATACGTTTTGAGCAACATGACATGAGCAACTGATAATGCAGGAAACTGCCGATAAACATGCATAATCAATTGAATGAATGTACAAAAGCAATCGCAACTTGTTCAAAAGAATGAGAAACTGGTTTTATGATGTGTATAAATGACTAGATGATGTGGAGGTTGTACAAGTAGTTTTGAGAATTTCATTTCTGTTTTGAAAAATGCACCAAAGTGACTGAGAAAAACTGTAAACACCCAAGAACAACACCTAAAATCCTAGCAACCGCCTAAACACCCTAGCAGTAATCTAAAACACCCAAGAACAACAAAGAACACACTACCAACCATCTAAAGGCCCAAGAACAACAAAGAACACACTACCAACCATCTAAAGGCCCAAGGACATCATATAACACCCTACAAACCATCTAAAACACCCAAGAACAACACCAAACATCCTAGCAACCATCCAAACACCCTAGCAACTATCTAAAACACTCAAGAACAACAAAGAACACACTACCAACCACTTAAACACCCAAGAACAACACCAAACATCCTAGCAACCATCCAAACACCCTAGCAACTATCCAAAGCACTCAAGAACAACAAAGAACACACTACCAACCACTTAAACACCCAAAAACAACACCAAACATCATAGCAACCATCTAAACACCCTAGCAACAATCTAAAACACTAAAGAACAACAAAAAACACCCTACCAACCATCTAAAGGCCCAAGAACATCATAGGACACCCTACAAACCACCTAAAACACCCAAGAACAACACCAAACATCATAGCAACCACCTAAACACCCTATCAACAATCTTAAACACCCAAGAACAACATCAAGCATCCTAGCAACCATCTTAACACCCTAGCAACAATCTAAAACACTCAAGAACAACAAAGAACACATTACCAACCACGTAAAGACCCAAGCACAATATAGAACACCCTAGCAACAAAACACCAAAAATCCCCCAAAACCACATAGAGCAGCCACTTGAACACCCTAGCAACAACCTATGACACTCTATCCCAGCATCTGCATAGCAACCACCCACACAATATGCTAATATCACGGCAGCCTTTTGCACTGGTAAAAAGCACACATCTAGTTTAATAAACCAGTCAGTGGTTTGAGAAGGCTTTCCTGGCTCTGAATCAGAAACAGGAAGTGAGTATGTGCCAACAGTCTGTAAAGTGTCCAACACTGTCTGAGCAGTGAAAGACGCTCCTCAGGAGGACAGACTCCCGCTGCTCCTCCTCAATCTCACCTGTGGAGAAAACTCACACGCAGGAGCCATAATTACCTCTCGGTCTGTCTTCATCTCACTCTGACTGAATCCAAGCTGCAAAATAACTCATTTATCACTCAGCAGATGCAAATGTAAAACAGACATGCAAGAACTTTAATTTGTTTAATTTAAGTTTCAGGGCAGTTTTAGTGCGGAAAGTGATGTTGCACTGTCTCGGTTTACTCATTACGTGTTCTGATTGTCTCTTCGCTTCCAGAAAATGTGTGACAAATTACTTTCATTGACTAATAAACTGAGCTGTCTGAGTGTTTGTTTGATAAACCAACAGAGCAATGACTAGAGGTTTTCATAAATCTCCAAGGCTTTTAAAAAATGTATTTAAAGGGGTCACGAACTGCCTTTGTTTTTGTTTTTGTTTTGTTTTTCTCTAAGGTCCACTTATAATGTTATCAAAATGTTTACATCAATCAAACATCATAATTTAGAAGTAATAAGCTATTTTCTGTTCTGTTTGTGGCGGATTGTAGACTCGGAAGTAAATGCCCACTGCTGTGATTGTGTACGTTCCTCATAGAGGGACACTGTAGTGATTTAGATTAAAAAAAATGCATAAATAAATATTAAACAATCTGTAAGATGAGTCAAGGCAATAGTGATCAATAGTGAAAAGTTACTCACACTTGTGTTGCAACATTCCTATCAGATCCAATATACATAGAGTAGAACATTCCACAAGCTGTCGTTTTGGCAGACTGCCTTCAATATAAACAGTTTTTTGCCCTTTGGACAAAGTTTTGAGTTCTGAAACTTACAGGATGTTTTTATAGTATAATGACTTCTTAAATGTCAAAAGATCAAGGGAATTTCTCAGTTCATGACCCTTTTAAGAGACTAAAAGTGAAAGGAATCAGCTGAGAAAGAAAACGCATGTGTAATAGTATATGAGCTCCGGGCAGCTCTTAAAGTGACAGCAGCCTAATATTCCTGCTGTCTGTCATTTGTGTTAATCAAACAACAAAAAAGAGAACATTTCTCACTGCTCTTGACTAAATCACTTTTGTAACTTTAAAAGAATAAATATAGCTATATTTAATTTACCTAGTGAAGAATATGCAGGTTTTTTTTTATATTTGATTACTTTATACAATGCATGTAGCAATTTCTATTTTAGTTTTTAGTGAGCTTGAGTTTTTTTATTTACTAATATTCGTTTTTTGAGATATTAACACTGGTGACAAGAACAAAGAAATGTCTATGGTTTCAAAAATGTTGATATCATAAAGACCTTATTTAATGCATAAATAACTGTACTGTGATATATATATCGTTATCGTGAAATAAAATTACTCATATTGTGATATAACAGTTTGGTCATATCGCCCACTCTTACATGTCACCAATAAAGTCTGTTTTTTCAGGTAATATATTGTAAATATTCAGAGGGCAAATGTTTTGATCAAATCAATGAATGTTAATATATTTTTGAGACCATGTACACTATATCTAAAAGCAAAGAGTGAAAAGTTTATGGTCCAGCTGATCCCCGCGCAGCAGCTGTGGGCTGAATGTCATTTAAACACGTGCCTCGGGCTCAACAGATACCCCGCTCTATTAGCACTGAGGAGGAAGTGGATGATAAATGGATGTTTCTGTAACGTAATTATTGTCTTTTAATACAATCGGTCTCATGGACTGTTCCTGATCACTGCGCTCAGTGGCTTTAGGCTCCTCCATTATCTAACAAAAGGACACTTTATTACTCAGAAGTTGCTTTTTAATATTCTACACATCGAATGTTTCTCCTGGTAGTCTTAGGCTCTTAGACACAAATGGGATGATTAGTGCTGAAAAGGAACGAATGTCATGAAAACTGGGAGGAACTCGTCATATTTCACTTCGAAATCACCATTATAGAAATTAAAATATTACATTTGACACAAATTATTATTATTATTATTATTATTATTTTTGCATTGTGACATTTTCATGACAATTAAGCACATTTTCATCCAAAATTCTCACTGCTGTAATGCAAAAAGTTACACACCTTGAAAAAAAATTGCATTTGTTCAAACATACTATAAAATATATATTTTTTATTTTATATAAAATTTTTCTAAAATAATATCATTTCAAAAATGCCCATTTTTAGGACCATTCGTACAATTATTACTATTATTATTATTTTGTATTGTTACATTTTATCCAAAATATAAATAATACATTTAAAAAAATAATAAATAATAAGTTAAAAATGCTTTCAATACATACCATAATGTAATAAAATGTGTGTTTTACTTACTTTCTTACTTTGGAAAATGTTAATATAATATACAGATATTAATTAATATTTGATATTAAATATTTCATATAAAAATGTTGCATATATATATATATATATATATATATATATATATATATATATATATATATATATATATATACATACACACACACACACGACTCAATTGTTATGAAATATCTTATTTAAAATATTTATTTAATATAAAAATTTACATAGTCTAAAAATGCTCAATTTAATTTCTTCATGAGATCCACCCATTGGATTTGATCCACCCAAAATGTTAATAATAAAATATAATTAGATAATTAATGAGACAATCTGAGCACAATTTGAATCCTGCTTTCATACTATCAATGAGACATGACATTTCTAGAGCTATTTTTCTCAGGAGCAACATTTCAGATATTTAGTATGGGTTCAGCTCTTTTTTGGAAGATTGTCAGATTCTGTGACCCCTGATTAAAACTGAGACCGACTCTGAGGTTGTGAGCGAGAGCGAGGCACTGAAGGAGAACCGACTCAACCGCTTCTATAGAGCACAGAGCTCAGGATCCCTCTGGGCCACACACACACACACACACACACACACACACACAGAACCCGACCTCCTCCTCGCTTTCAGACAGCGCTCCATCAAACCCAGGCCGGCCTCTCACTCTTTGTTTCCATAGAAACAGCAGTCTGTGAAAAATACAAGGAAAAAGATGGAGTGAAAAAGCAAAGACAAACAGGAAACAATAGTTGATGGACTCAGTGTGGTATCAGAGAGAGGAAAGACACGCTTTACAGAGAGCCTGATGCATCTGAAGCACAGCGGGACCGCTGAGAATTAAACCCAAGCACAGATTTATCTAGAAACAAAAATACTGAGCATCCTGACTAGACATTCAAACCTGCTTATGGGGGAAAAGAAAACCTGAGGCCTTAATACACCAAAACTAACCAATCACAAACAATCACAATCAAATTAACTTTGACTTTAAACTAGACTTTCATTTAGTGGCAATACAACGACAACAATCCACACCGAACACAATACAGAAGTATGAATATAAAACTGATCTTCAAAATTAAAGAGAACATCATAAACCCCCCAGAAAATTCATTTCTGTTTTTAAAGTTATCCAAATAAATTATAAACAAACTAATTAATTAATAAACTAACCGTTAACCATTTAATTCACCTGTTTATTATTTGATCAGTCAAAAAAGTTAATATATTTGTAGATAAAATTGGTATAAAAAAATATAAATATTTTCAAAATGATAATAAAATCATTTTAATCGCTTTTGAGATTTTACGTCATTTAGATCTTATTTATATATACATTTCCCCATCATTTGTACATGAAAATATGAAAACAATAACTAAATGCCAACAGCTGTATTAAACATGCATAAAAAGGTTTCAAAAGTATTGCACGTTACTTTGAAATGTATGTTTGCATACTGCATAATATTTGATATATTATTTTAAACCCTACTAAGCTTTTTGGAAAGGCCCAAAATGTGGCTTTTCAGTTCAATGAAATGACATCAAACAGATTTCACTAAAGTGGTGACAATAATATTTTGAACTTCTTTTTGGATTTTAGGTCTTTTAGATCTTATAAATGCATAAATGTCCCCATTTTACCCTTTTAGCAAGATAACTAGATGCCACTTGTTTAATTTAATATGTTTATAAAGATGACTGAACGTTGCATAGTACTTTTTGAAAAAGGTTTTTTTCTTTCTTTCTTGTTTGTGTGCTTGTACATACATGTCTTTGCATAATGTATACTGTTTTATATATTTAGACCTTATTTGGATATCATTTACATCTAAATGCATCTCTTTCACCATCATCTATTTCATCATTTGTACAAACAACTTTGATAACTACTAAACATGACTTGCTGAATTTATTATGCAAAACTTACTAAACGTTTATCGTTGCAAACAATTTATATATTTGGATCTTTTTATATATAAATTTCTATATTTTACTATCATTTGCATACGTTAATATGATAACCTGACGTCAATAACTGAATTAAACATGCATAAAAAGACTAAACGTTGCATATTTGCATATTACGGTTTGAAATGGTTTGTATTTGCATAATGCATGTCTTAACTCTCCTAAGCTTTTCACATTAAGCTGCTCGATAAGTATTTTACTCTTCTTTCTACATATACAACATAAAAGTTATAATTCTTAATTATATACCTTAATTTCATTACTATTTGTTTGACATACACCAATAAATGTCTAAAATGAAAATTTGTTGAAACGTTACAGTTATTATTATTTTTTATAAGAAAAAAAAATGTGTGGACTTCTTTATTTTACAAGAAACGGTATAAAAAAACTATATATATATAAAAAAAAAAAACTTTAGTTGACCAAAGTTCTATACATAAAGCATAAACCTAATAAATAAAAAAATCTAACACTTTAGAAGCAAAAAATATATTTGTGGCAGTGCCTTTTCCAAACGAACATCTTTCTACCTCATGACCTCTGAAGGGAGCACACTGGTATCTTAAAGGTGCTTATTAGCAGCCTACTGACAGCCTTTTTATGTTTTCCTAGAGAGCATGTTAAAAATGCTCTTTCACACGTTGTGTACTTGCATAAAGCATGTTTCTAGCCTCACAATATTTCGTGTCTGCTTCCTCTGTGTGTAGGAAGAAGTGTGTGAGAGTTTATCGCCGGTGCTGATGAGGCGTCTGTGTGACTGAGCTTGTGCTGAGAAGAGCCACAAATCTCCTCTAGGCTCAGCATGTCTGACAGCAGGTGCTAAAAGAGTGTGTGTGAGTCAACTTCCCTGCCAGTTCTTCAGAAACACACACACACACACACACACTCCCAGGAGTGCATGCATGCATCGTCTTCCTGTTTCCTGTTTCGTGTTGGCTGGACGTTTGGCTCGACCAGTGTGAATGACCTAACTGTGCTTATGAGCATGAGACGACGCAGTGTGTGTGTTTGCAGCTGGAAGTGTTGAAGTATTTTAAGCGCTCTTGGCTGAGGCACATCACGCCCTCTAATCTCCCAGCATGCACCTTCTAATCCACTTCCTGTGCTTTGATCCCTGATTGGCAGCGTGTGCTGGTGTGTCTGGGACTTTACTGTATCACAGTGTTTCTGATGGACACCTAAACAGAACTGTCTTGTGTCTGCTGCCTACAAAAGGCGTACGTAGTGCTTTTATGAATCTCTAGTTTACTTGAGAAGGGGGTTCACATTTATGACCTAATACTAATTAATCTACACAGAACCCAAAGACTATAAACCACTATAAACCACTAAAAAGATAGTATTTGAGAATCTGCTACTTTATACATAATACATATCAATGCTTAATATAATTTCTTAGAAAATATACACACATTTATTTTTTCAGTTATTTGTACACATTTATTTGTACAAATACTGAATATAAAATATTGCTGTATTTATTTTATACTTATATTTTATACATAGCATATATCAATTTTATATTTCTTACATTAATTTATATATTAACATTATATTTTGGTATTATAACATTATTAATTGATATTAGGTATTAAATGAATTTATATATTAAATAATATTAGTATTAATTATATATATATATATATATATATATACACACACACATTTACATACATATATATATATATATATATATATATATATATATATATACTTACATATATACATATATATATATATATATTATATAAATAATAATTATGTATATATAATAATTATAAATAAATAAATATATAATTCTAATTGTAAAAAAAAAATTGTGTGTGGTTATACCCAAGTATTAAATTTAAAATTAAATTAAATGTATGCATTTAGCAGACGCTTTTATCCAAAGTGACTTACAGTGCATTCAGGCTATCATTTTTACTTATCATGTGTTCCCGGGAAATCAAACCCACAACCTTGCGCTTGATAAAGCAAATGCTCTACCAATTGAGCTTCAATTAACCAGTGCTATCTTAGGGAAAAGGGGTTTTCCGGCTGGGAGTGATGCTGTCTAGTTAGGTCACTCAGTGAGGATGAGAACGAGCCACAGTCTGGAAACATTCGGTTGGAGTCACTTCCTCACAGTCAGACGCTCACACCTTCAAAACAAACATGCTTCATCTGCAGAACGCACAGTGTGTCAGCTTTATGACCATTACCTCTGTATCTGCTCATCGCTGACTGCTTATTTAAACACAGATCGCACAGCGCTAAGACAAACAATGAACGACAGAGCAGCATTATCCTCAGGTGATCTGAGCTCATCTGATCCTCAACGAATCGCACATGACTCCCGTTGATGCCTCCACTTAAGAGCAGATTGAATTAAAACATTCCACATCATTTTCAAGTCCAAACTGAATATTTTCTGCATTGTAAAGGATGCCGTTGGTCGTTATGAACACAGATGAAGGGCTACAAAGCGGGTGTTTTTGAGCTGTGGTTTTAAGTGGGAGACAATCACAGAGGAAAGGGTGGGAGGAAACACACCCTTCATTCAAAACACCAGCAGACTCCTGTTTAAACAACCGCTCGTCTCCCAACTGACTCACATCAAACACACGTCTCAGAAACAGCAGACACCATCATCGCAGAATCAAATGATTCAGAGATCGTTATCTTAAACCCTTCATACAGGGAACAGTTCATCTAAAACATAAAAAGTAGCTAAACATCATCAGGCAATACAGGTGAGTTTGTTTCTTCGTCAGGTTTGGAGAAATGTAGCATTGCATCACTGCACTGCTCTGTAGTGAATGGGTGCCGTCAGAATGAGAGTCCAAACAGCTGATAAAAACATCACAGTAATCCACAGCACTCCAGTCTATCACTTAACATAAAGCTGCAAGTTTATAAGAAACAAACAAGACATTTTTAACTTCACTTCTGGCAAAAATATTAGTTTATAATCCATAGCAAAGCTTCCTTCAGTGATAAAAAAGACCATCTACTGTTGTCTCTCACATTAAAATATGATGTTAACCGGTGCTTAATCTCTACTGCTTCATACTTTTTCACCGGAGAAAGCAATATTATATAGAAGACTAGTATTTGAGCAACAGTATGAAGTAAAAAACGTCTTAATGATGAATGAAGAAGACATTAACAGTGACGTACAGGACACAAGCCTGGCAGGTTTCTTTGGTCTGTTATTCAAATCATTTGGGCGCTTCTGGAGGGAAACCTCGACTGATTTAAATGCCAAAAGATCATTTGAATGTCTGTTTGAGAGGTATTTAATTACCCAGAAACCTTGTCGGCTGAGAGAAGCTGTAATATTCTGAAATGTCAAGCGCTCTTGCCTCATTTCAGAGCTGAAACTTTCATCTTTTAGCCAAGTGATGGGCTTAGTTTGTTATTTAAGAGTAAAAATGGATGAATAAGAAAATCATTCCTGATTTCTGTGTTTCTGTATGTTTCATTTGGGAAAAAAGCAACACGTTTGATTTTCTTTGACTATAAAGACGCGTCTAGTGTGTTCCTTTCAAACGCCATCTTATCAGTGACCTTGAGCGCTTTTCTGTGAAATACGACGGACTGGTGAAGTCAGCAACACCTGGGCTGTGTGGGTGTGTGAAAACACTGATACCCAACACACACACGGAAGCACTTCAACACACTTCTGATGACGAACGTTCAAAAAACACATTCACAAACCTCTCGGCTCAAGTCAAGCACTCGAATCACCAAATCTACACACTGCAAAAAATTATTTTTGTCAAGTTTTCCAGTACAAATATCTAAACATTCCTAATTCAACATATATTTACTGGACGTACAAAATGTTATGGCATAAAATATTAAGGGACAAAAGCATCAAAATTAAGTGAGTTTAATAAGAACATATGTCTGAATTCAGAAGTGTAAAAACTTAATAAAACTGAATTCAAAACAAAACATGACTGTATTTCTGACCCCATCGTGAGATATTTGTTCTTGTTTTAAGCATAAACTTAAATACACACACATACACACACGCACACGCACACACACGCACACACACACACGCACGCACACACATAACATTCATTCATTTTTATTTGTCAGTTTTAGGGGGAAACCAAGAGAAAAAAAGGATATTTAAATGAAATACATTCCCATTACATCTTTCTAGATCAAAAAAGCGCAACTTCTGAGGAATAAACTTTTTAAAATTCATTTCCTGTAAAAATTTCCAAAATGTGTCTCTTTAATTATATTTCGGTAGCACTAGTAGCATTAATATACAATGCATTATATAAGAAAATGTATGCATTAATCTTGCCTTGTTCACCTTATAATGCTAAATGTTATCTCATTAATAATTGGCACATTAGAAAATGCCATGCATTAAAATACATGACAAATGTAACACATCTGCAAACATAATGCATTTTATTAATGCACTTTGATTACTATTATTTGTGACCCTGGAGCACTAAGCCAGTTTTAAGTCTCTGGGGTATATTTGTAGAAATAGCCAAAAATATATAGTATAGGTCAAAATTACAGATTTTTATTTTATGTCAAAAATCATTACGTAAAGATCGTGTTCCATGAAGACTTTTAGTAAATTTCCTTCTGTAAATATAACAAAACTTAATTTTTGATTAGTGATATGCATTGCTACAAACTTCATTTGGACAACTTTAAAGATGATTTTCTCAGCATTTAGATTTTTTTCTTCAGATTTTCAAATAGTTGCATCTCTGCCAAATATTGTCCAATCTTTACAAACTATACATCAATGGAAAGCTATTGATTCAGCTTTCAGATGATGTAAAAATTACAATTTCGAAAAATCGACCCTTATGACTGGTTTTGTGGTCCAGGGTCACATTTATGAAAATATATGATGCATTTTTATAATGCATATTAAATAATGCATTACCAACCTTTTTAATAGAGGTATATTTTTTGTATTTACTCCTATGTTAAATTTACAATGCAAAGGTGGCACAGAAGTGCTACTGAGTTGGCATTACACAGAGATGGCATGGATGCATTTACACAGCAGTATACAGCTGTATGCTTTGACGCTAACGGCTGAGCAGACATCATTTAGTCTAGCTTTTATGCAGCACTGAATTTTGACACTGGATTTTGAGCTGTGCAAACACCTCTAGATAAGACCAGCTCTAGATAATTGTATCTAATCAGACTTCCTGACAGCAACAGCTGCACTGATGAAGACTGGTGTGACTGGCTGAGAGAGAGAGAGAGAGAGAGAGAGAGAGAAAGGGCTCTCTGTGTTCGAGAAATCCCTCACCCATAATAACAGACGCCAAGGCAGGACCTGTGGCAAAGTCAAGTGTTAGGACGGGAAATGTAAGGTTTGCTGTTCAAGAGGAGATCATTTCATTCAGTCTTTCAGCCAGAATGCTTCATAATACATCTTAAAGGGACAGTTCAGCCCAAAATGAATTTCTTTTTTTTTTAACGCATTTAGCACACACTTTTATCCAAAGTGACTTACAGTGCATTCAGGCCAACAATTTTTACCTATCATGTGTTCCCGGGCAATCGAACCCCCAATATAGCGCAATGCTCTACCAATTGAGCTAGAGGAACAATAATAATTTGATTTGACTGACTTTATTAATCCCAAAGGGAAATGCACGTCACAGCGGAGCTCACCACTCAATAAATAAATAAGATAAAAATACTGCATTTCATACACAAGCCCTTTGTTTCATGCATCAACGTATGCACTCCACCATATTTATAAACACATCAAGCATTGATTATACAATTTAATAGCTGTTGGCAAAAATGTCTTTCTTATGTCTGAATGGTAGCTATACAAATATTTCTAAATTTATTTAAAGACCATGGAGAAGAGTTTTTTTTTTTAAAATTATTATTATTATTATTATTATTATTAGAAAACACACATCAGATTTATTATACAAGCTTAATTTCTGACACCAATATAATACTTTGAATATCCAAAAATATAAACAATTACAGCTTGTTTCAAAGAGGTAGTATTAAAGCTGCGGTAGGGAACTTTTGACGCTCTAGAGGTTAATAAACAGAACTGCTTGCGTCTTGCGGAAGAACATCGTAGCCGGAACTACTTCTTTCTGTTTATGTCTATGAAGAATCACAAAGTACTCCGCCGTGGTATCCCCGAAGCAATCTAAAATAGTCCGAATATAAACACTTATTATAGGAGCACCCTAGTGATTCAGGACAAGCTAAAAACACGGTTTGGAAAATGGATTCATGGTGTACTCGCTTATTATGTTCATTTTTCTACATTTTGAACACAAACAAAGTTACGGACCGCAGCTCTGATTGGTTATTTTTTACCGGGAGCGATGAAGTTTCTGCAAATGGTAATAGGACACTGGGAGGAGCCAGAGGAGCTTGATTTTTACACAGATTATCTGTCTCATATTCTACTGTCAGGACATAATGACAGGTTTAATAAATATGTATGTAAAAAATATATATATATTTTTTTTTACAAAAGTTCCCTACAGCACCTTTAATCCATTAATAAGTAACTCAGTGATCGGTTCAAACAACTGATTTTTATTTTATTTTTGTACAAATGAGTGCAAACTCATACATCTCACAATAATTTACCTAAATAAGTAAAAAAGAAAACAAAAATAAAAAAGGAGAAAAAAATGACTGATTATGCTTTCTGTTTTTACATGTGATGCCACTAAATACTAGTTTATATAATCAAATAGATGTATATGAGCAAATATTGAGGTTATTCGAGATAATTCTTGGTTCAGAGATGTTTAAACTCAATCAGACAGTATTCATTAACTTTGTTCTTCATCTGACTACAGGTGACTTCCTACAAGAACAGGAAGAAAACATACCTGACGTGTGTTTGTCAGCTTTTTCATCAGCCGTGAAGTTAATAACAAATATCCTTTCACAGCAGATATCTAACCAGCGACCCAGCAGGGGATTTTAGCTGGTTAATATGACAATCATTGTCATCAGATGACATTCACAAGGATCTGTGACACTTTGGACCAAGAATAGAGACTGAAAACAAATGATACCTGTTCCAAATAGTTATATATATATATATATATATATATATATAACAAAATTTGTGCTATTTGTGACTAAACATTCAGTTTCAGTTAGGATGCCGCCTTAAAAAGTAGACAACAATGAAGCTCACATGGTTTTGGACCAGAGTTAAAATCCTTCATATTTATAAAGCAGGAATAAGGAATATGCATGTGAAACAGTTATTGGCTCGTTTATAACTCTTCTCTCCATCCTGCATCTACTTCTCTGATAATTAGCTCTCGTTTAATTGCAAAGCACTGCTGGAAGGAGTAAATGATTACACAGATTAACTGGCAATTAGAGAATTACAATGATTCTGCTGCAGAAACGCTGCTGAATCTCCAGCCAAAACTACAGTCTACAGTGACTTCTGCTGCAATGGTGTCATCATGATTAGGACATGATTGTGGATAAAAAAAAAATACTGTATATTATTAAAATTTTGATGTATTTTTTTTATTTATTTCTAACTGTATATTAATTTTTTTATTTATATTTTACATTTAATTTGATCAGTTTTGGCAATTTGTAATGTGTTTGTCATTTTATTATTTTTGTATAACATTTTTTTTATTTTTTATTTGGGTATTAGTTATTTTAGTACAATACAATAAAGTCCCATTCATTTGCATTTACAGATAATTAGCAATGAACAATACATTTGTTATAGTATTTCTTAATCTTTAACCATGTTGGTAAATAAAAACACAACTGTTCATTGTTAGCCCAAGTCCATTTAATAATATAAACAAAATAAACTATTGATTTAGTAATGTAAATGTTGAAACTAACATTAACTAAGATTGACTTAAAATGTTATAGGAAAGTTTTAGCATTTTTTTAATATATATTCATTATTATTATTTTATTTCTATATTATTTAAAGTTTATTTCATTTTTTTTCCAAAATAGGTCAAAAATGTGGCCTGAAATCTAGTTAAAATCCGTTTTTTTGTTTTTGTAATATGTTAATGGTGCGAGAAATGCCATAAGCTTACTGCGGTATAATGTGACGAACGGATGTGGTTAGTAAACACATGAAGAGTGACGATCCTGGCACACAACTCAGATTACAGAGGTTTACCAGAGTAAAAATAGAGGATCAGGGTGTGTGTGTGTGTGTGTGTGCACTGGACAGAGAGTGAGCCAGTCTGCCGTTTTTACACACTCACTCCCATAATGCCCTGCAAGGCCTTAGAAAGAATCTCAGTCATGTGGAGAGAAGCAGTCGCATGTATCCTATAGAGAAACACACACGTGCATCTATCAGCATGACTTCATGTGCATCTGCTGATCACGTCTCAAATCAACACAGGAACTATATTCCATGACACTATGGTAGGCCTACAGTGTGATGTAATGAACCGTCCTCATCTATTAAGGTCATCATGTGGATCCAATAACACACACATGCATCCTTCACGGTGGTCCTCGCTCTGGTTTAGCGTACAGGTTTTAATTTAGTTAGTGGGGTGCGTCGGAGCTTCGTCTCATTCACGGCTCTGACAGTGAAATATTATTCTAGGAAACGGCTTCCACTTATAGCTCTGGAAGACAGGCAACTGCTTCACAGAGGAGACACGCTGGAAAAGTGAACGAGACAGTGAAAAAACGCTGTGCAATGCAATGCAAATGTGATTTGCATTTTCAGAAACATGGCAAGCGTGAACAATCGCCTTCTGATGAATGTTTCCTCACCCTCAGGCCATCCCAGATGAGATTGCTTCTTCATCAGATTTGGAGAAATGTTGCATTCTGTCACTTGCTCAGCAGTGGATGGGTGCCGTCAGAATAAGAGTCCAAACAGCTGATAAAAACATCACAGTAATCCACACCAGTCCAGCAAGTAATGACTTGAGAAGCCAAAAGCTGTGTTTGTAAGAAACACATCCATCATTTAGACGTTTTTTAACATTAAAATGGCTAAAATATTAGTCCTCGATCCATAACTCTTCCTCCAGTGAAAAAGTCGTTCTGTCTGAATCAGGAGAGAAATCTGCACAGCACCGTTTACAAGCAAAAACGGTCCTAAAAAGTTCTTAAGAAATGTGACGCTGCTTCTACATAAAATCATCCTTCATAAAGATGTAGAGCATTCTGTGGAAATATAACCTTTGTATATTTAATGCTGACTGACTAAGGCAGTGTCAAAGATTGAAATCATAGTGAAATTATTGGTTGAAATCAAACTTTGATGCTTATCACATAATGGGAATTTGAGACTTCATGTCTATAGATTTCACAGATACGTGTGTGGAGACAAGATGGACCTTCACACTGGAGGAAGCTTTATTGTGGATCATGGGCTCATATTTAGGCCAGAAGTTAAAATGCATTAAAGATGGATTTGTTTCTTACAAACACGCAACATTTCTCTCCGGATGTTAACTGATGGACTGGAGTGCTGTGGATTATTGTGATGTTTTTATTAGCTGCTTGGACGCACATTCTAACGGCACCCATTCACTCGCATTGGTGGGCAAGTGATGCAATGCTACGTTTCTCCCAATGTGATGAAGAAACAAACACATCTGCATATCTTGGATGACCTGCGGCCATCATTTTTGGGAGAACTTTTCCTTTAGAATAACCACAAAATCCCTAAAACACACCACACTAAGCAAAGACAAAGATGCAATGTTCATTTGAAATGGAATGTATATTTCGAAGGTATGAAAGTGGCATTCGCATCAGCTCAGGGAGTCCATCAACATAACACCATTTTCACAAATGCAAACTTCAGCTCGATCACACGCAGGACTCGGCAGAAGAGCATCGAGATTCGACATCCGTCGCCATGCATTTGACTCCGAAAAGATTTATGCAACACAACATTGATCAGATCCCCGTGCTCATTCGGAATAGAGACCACAATTAACACAGTGGACTTTTCCAGCATTCTACCCAAATCTCGTTTTCAATGCATCACATATGGATCAACGATTGCAACGACTGAACCTTAACAGAATACATGTTACGTCATGTCAGTATGATGATGCACCCAATTTTTGAACAGCCACAAGTTGGTCAAATGTGAATCGTCCATCCAAACCAGTTACACAAACAACAACAAATGAAAATCAAAAGCTTATTCTGAGTTCTGAAATGCAATAAGTGTCCTTTAAAAAAAACATAACCCAACATTCAGATATGCAAATGACCAGTTACAAAAAAAAAATGTACAAATAAATATATAATGGGATGCTGTTTGATGGATCTGTCAGGATCACTGGGTTTCAGGAGAGTCTGCAGTTTTCCAGTGTGTCACTGAGTCTCTTTAAAATCCCTGCTCACGCGCATGCAGACTGTGATCTGGACCGGAACGGATTGGCCTTTCAGGTCTCCCGGAAGATATCGATTGCATGTCTGGAGAGGCACAAAACTGACAAATGCAACTGTGCTGAAATGGAAAGTTATGGTGGCAGTTCTGTCCGAGAGAATGATGAATGAAGGCGCACTGAAGCCATTTCACATTCACAACCCATGAACCTGTGAGGGAGACCGGGGCGAGCTGTCACAGCTTTGTACTCCAGTGTTTTATCAATCAGTCGATGAACACAGACTTCATATGAAATCATATGAACATGTACACCATTCAGTTTAGAAAATACAGTTCATTGAATGCATAAACTGGGGCATGTTGTCACAATGAAAAAAAAAAAATTGGTAAAAAAAAAAAAATCATATTGTTGGGATATGACTTCTTCCCTAGATAAAACTGTTTGAATATCTGGAATCTGAGGGTGCAAAAAAAATTAAAAAATACAAATCTAAACACTAATAAAATCGCATTTAAAGTCGTCCAAATTAAGTTCTCAGAAATGCATATTGCTAATCAAAAAATATGTTCTGATATAGCCTACTTAGGGTTGGGAATTTACAAAATCTCTTAATGTAACACGATCTTTACCTAATGATTTTTAGCATAAAGGAAAAATCGATCATTTTAACCCATACAGTGTAGCTATTACTACAACTCATGACTGGTTTTGTGCTCCAGGGTCACAAATCCCATTGTGGTTTCACAGTTTACCAAAGCCCTATTACCCCAAAATCTCTCATTTGGAGGGCAGAATTCAGAACGTCACTGTGACAACTTGCCCCGGCCCCCGTGTCTGAGAGGAGATATCCCCGGTGCTTCTTCAGCCGTGATGTCTTTCAGTGCACAAAGAGCGTCCGTGCGCGGAAGGTGACACTATAAAGCGACGTCCGTGATGCGCATCCAGCGCTTTTTACGCGCGGTGACGTCTATCTATATCGCGGCTCTCCGGCGTCCTACTGCGCGTTTCGGAGCATCTTCTGCGCGGAGACCACGAGCAGCTGCTGCTGCTTCTGTCGGCTGGACTTGACGGCTAGGATCGCCTGCCGGTTCTTGTACTGGACCATCTGCAGCGTGATCTCCGCGTTCCAGCCCTCGTCCTGCGGGCACCTGAAGTCGATCTCTCGGCCCTCGGACATCACCACCGTGAAGTACACGTACTTGCCCTTCCGCTCCACGCAGTCCACCGTCTTCATGTTGGCGAAGTGCAGCTCCTTCGCCTTGCAGCCGGTGTCGTGGTGGTGGTGTTTGGGTGGGTGAAGCACCAGTCCTTCCTCGGTCAGCACGCAGCGCTTCTTCTTCCACAGCTGCAGCAGACCATCACTGCGCTTCTCCAGCGCGCCTTCCTTCAGCACCGCGCCGCCGCCGGACTCCAGCATCGCCTCCGATCGCGCATCAAACGCTCCTGAGGGTGGACTGAGGGTGGGTAGGTTTGAGCTGATAGATGGAGGTCTGCGAGCAGTGTGAGGATCGGGACGGAGCGCGCACGGGGGTTTTCTCTCACGCGCGGACCGCCCACTGCACGCGCTCAACTCAGCAACATCAGCGCACGCGCGCGCGCACGCACACACACTCGAGTCCATCATGGACCGTCTCGAAAAACCATATAAGGTGCCCATCGAGGAAGCATTTTTAGCAATCAATCTTATTATATATTATGAAATTTAACGTGAATATTTCAAACATCTAGAAAAAGCAATACTATACAAAGGTGTTAAATATTGCAACAGTGTGTAAATTATATTAATAGAATATAATTTTAAAAGTTTAAAAACCAACTATTTGAAACATGCAAAATCTTTTCTAGATTTAAATAGTTAATATATATATATATATATATAAAATACTAAATTACAATAAAAATATAATTTTAATATAAACAATGTGTGCTCATCAGGGTTATTTATAAATAACGAAAACCAGAACTTAAACAAAACAAAAACTGAAATAAAATGTAAATAATATTCCAGGTCAACATCTCAATTCATGTAGCCTACTAAAATAAACTATATACTATACACATATACATATATAAAAACACAATGCTATAATTATGTGACCATAAAATTAAACTGGAAAACAATATTCATCACGATTATAGGATCTAAAATGCTATAACGGCACTGGTAATAATTAAAATAAATACATCTAATTTTAATAAGACCTGATGTAAAACTATCCTAATTTAACACTTTTCCGATGTTTGATTTAAATAAATATTGCATTCTGACCACAAGCCAAAAATAATAAACCATTATGGACAAGTGCAATACATTTTTCCCTTTCATTACAGATGTACAGAGATGATCAATTAGTATTTTTAGGCAAGATTAAATATGTAAACCAGTTACTCGGTTAATCTTTTAGCTCCATATTTTGAAATGAGTAACAGACCCATTACATCTTTATTATAACGAGTGGTCAAATTTAATTCAGGCAACTTCAACTCAATGCTGCCGCCTAGTGGAGTCACTGAATGATTACAAGTGTTCACCAATTGACAAACCTTCATAAAACTGGTGCTTAAATGACAGCCTTAATAAGCTTTACACATGAACAGAAGGAGACAGACCAAGGCTTGCACGTTTTACCAGTTTATTTTTCATGAATATACATCCACGTACAGTTATTGAGTACATTAGTATTTTGTAGCATGGCATTTTGCTTTGACAACAGCTGCTGAGGGGAACCAGAAAGACCCCTGCTGCTTCAGCCGCTCACCAGACACAACTAACTAACTGACCGGTGATCCGGACAGAGCCAGGCCACGAGACACGGGATACTGCGGCGGTGAGGCTTTCCAGGTGAAAATATTGCTCTATCTGCTTCAGACCTGCTGGGCTGCGCTACGAGTGAGATCAGACGAAGACACACACACACACACACACACACACACCCCTTCACAGTGATACGCCTGCCAAACAGAGAATGTGTTTCACCACAAACATCACTCAGGGCCGAGCTCAGAAACAACAACCAATCAGAGACTAGCTAAACTGGCTCCTCCAATCAGGTTCTCTCGTTCAAAGTTGAATCCTCCAATGAGGATGTTCGGATTGTTCCAAGTGCATTCCGCGGAGCAGAGAACCCTCCTGAAGAACTGCAAGCCAGCTGAAAGTTAAGCATTGGTCGAATCGACGGAAAAAACAAACGCTTCGGACACATGACGAAAATACAAAGTGCTCATTGAAAAGAAAGGAGTCATGCAGCAGTGCGCCGACTGATGGACCAGTCTCCGCCGAGCTTTAAACAGCATCCCAACCTAAAACAGACGACGTTTGTGTGGAATGTTAACCGAATGAATCTCTCCTGTAAACCTGGAACATCTTTCCACAGCTGTTGTCTAAGAGCAATACAAAAGACTTCACGAGAACCCAACTAGTTTAGCGGTGAAGGAACGAGTGTCATGCTTCGAAGGGATTTATAACTATTGATACAGAGAAAGAGGAAAACGTAAAGAAGTCTAGTAAAATATGACGCGTCATGAGCCGCGGCTCCCGATGGAGGAGTTGTGTGTGGTGGCTTTTTCTTATTTTTTGTAACAAAAAACTCGAAACCATTTTATTTAATTTTTCAATTGTTTCTACCAAGAAAAATACAAAACATTGTAAGGCGGTAAGTAACTATGTTTGATTGAAGCCGTTACAGTGTATGGGATCCTGAAGGTGGCGCTGTCATCACTGCTGTTTGCACTCCTCTGGAGGATTAGCATCCTTCTGTGAAACAAACCAACAGAGCGAGGAACGGTTACACCTTCTGCACACAAAATAGATTTCCATTGTGAAAACAGCTCAGGGTTTAGGTTCATAAGCGTTTCAGCCAATCAAATCACACGGCTACAAGTTAAAGGTCGTAGGGCCCTATGATTTCTGTGACGGGAGAAGTTGTGGAATTTAGTCATAATTGCAATTTACATTAACTTCATAAGCATTTAATCATTGTTTGATATTCATCACATGCACAGAAAGGGTCTGCACATCCTTTGATCAACACTTTTCAAAGTTATCAAATTATTAAAACATCAGGAATAATCCATTCAACCCCCTAAACCAACTTATTCTCATTTGATTACTTCAATTAAACGGTTAATGTTTTACAAAACCAGATATCGCTCAATTTCTGAGAAAAAACAAATAAAAAAAAATTCTGAAAAAAAGTTAAATGATAAAAAAAGCAAAATTTGACTTTCGTATAAAAATTTAATTAATTATTACTGAGTTTAAACATTACAGCAGATCCCATTAAAATGTAAATTAATCAAACGGGGGAAATCAATTTAGAAAGATTTAAATAAATATAAATTAAATAAATCAGGGATAGTAAAAATAGGTTTCATAAAGACCCTAAAATATAACAAACAAAAAAAAATTTTTTAATTGTATCAATTTCAGGAATAATTAGACATAAGTACTAAAAACTGAAAATTGAAATAAGGCACAGATAAAAAAAATAATAATAATGGATTAAACTTTAATTAAACTCAAATCAGCTGTTTAATTGCATGTTTAATGTTATCAAATAATTACACATGCTTCTTAATTAGAAAATACATTTCCAAATTAAAAATAAAGGATTTCATAAGGCCTTGAATGTAATTTGCCAAACTCAAGTAACTGAGGAAAGTTTGATTAACTAGACATGTTAAATTAGATTTGATTAATTAAAAACTATTAAAACAAAATCCAGAGACAGAAGAAAAAAAAAAAAAAAAAAAAAAAAAAAAAAAAAAAAAAAGAGTATATATATATATATATATATAATTAAACAATGAGAATAAAAAGGATTTAATGAGCTAATCTAATCTTAAACTTAAGTTTTATTATAACTACACATTTTATACGATTAATAAAATATAAATCTAACCATTAAACAGAATACAGAAAAATTACAACTGAAATAAGATGAATTTGGGGGGGGGGGGCGGGGGGTCATGAAACAGACTCATAGGGCCCTAGGGATGACAGCAATGACTGACACTGGTTTCCACCAATGGCATGGTCTTTCACCCTCGGCGGGAACAAATCAGACCAAGACTTCATTTGGAGAGCAAACCGGATGCTTCAACATACAGAAACAATACAGATGCTAATGGCAACTCACGATGGTTAGAGGGAGGAAACAAGCACAAGTGTTAGTGGTCAGTGTGGGGAATGATGGGAAGGGATTCAAGCGCTACGGGAGGGTCACATTAATTCATGAGCGTTACCTACCAGGGCAGGGTTACTACAGACATCACTTACACCTAGTGAGGAGAAATTTAGAGAGGAACTCAAATTCAGAGAGGTGCCAAAGAGCTTGAAAAGTTAACATGTTAATTATGTCTTTGCTTAAAGTCAGTATTTTCCTACTCTAATTCTGTTTGATTAGTCAAGTGCATGCTTTGAGTGAAGAGGAGACAGGCATGCTGAAGACAGATGTTTGTGAACTACACAGAGAAGATAAACCTGCAGACATGCTTCAATCTCATCCAGAACTGTGAAGATGATTGCATCAGATTATCAAATCAAACTAAGGAGCTAGAGCTAAACGACGAACTGAAATGAAGCCCAAATTGCTAAACGCAAAGAAATTAAATGTACTTTTTCAAAGTGTTAAAACAAAAGAAAAATTAAAAGCCAGCCATCATTTTTAGCATTGTAGCTTTATAGTTTTAAAATATTATATTTCTTAAATGCTCATGATAATTATTTCTTAAATTCTACATTTACAAATTTACAATACTAATGCCATGTTAGCATTATTTTATTTTGATTTATTTAAGTTTTCCTATTGTATTTTCACTGTAAAATTAAAATGGGGTATTTATATATTAATAAAAATATACAAAAACTAAATATTAATATTTTTAAATTACTACTGTAATCTCACAATAAAATTAAATTGAGCATAAGAAATTTCAGAAAGTTGAATTGACAGTGAAATATTTCAAGTAATATAATAATAATAATATAGTTTGCTAAATTTTATTTATATTTTTTATTAATACTACTATAACATATTGATAAAAAATAAATAAATAAAATAAAATAAACAATTTCTATTTAATTTTAGTCCCCAAACCATGTAGCCATACAAATGAATAAAGTCAGTAATAATGAAGGAATATTCATTAACTATGCCACCCTGACCTTTAACCCCTCGGAGAAAGCACTGCTGCATCACTCATCTATGCTCAGTCTCAGAGATTAATGGGAACAGGAGAAAGCTGACCATTAAACTGACCTCTGGAGGGCAGCGTATATTCAGTGCTGATGCTTTAGATCTGCTTCTCGAAAATTTAGAGCAGAGAAACCGAAATACCCACAGAAGTGCAGTGTAGTATTTATAAATCAGGGTTAAAGGTCAGACGTTCACAGAGAAGCTGCAAACACTGCGGCCATTTATCTACTCGATTAAAAAAAGGAGCAGTTCTCATTCGGATTTCTATCTCGAATGGACCAAAGATGACCGTAAATAAAGCTGAAGTTAATAAATCTGTCAGGAGAATCAGCGTTTGAGGGCGAGAGAGGCAGAGATGCATGAGAGGAAGTGACAGTATGTATTCTGTATGTTGAGATCTCCGTATCGCCCTGCCGTGAGGATCAGCGATGGACGTCTGGACTCTTACCTTGGGCTCATAGTCTGGATCGTTCTCCTCGTCGGCCTCCTCTTCACCCTCCTGCAAGTTACAAACACATCGGTTTATAAACATCTAGAGGAATAACGATGATAAAAACAGACAGAGGACTACTAACCTCATCATCAGCTTCCTCTCCCTCCTCGTCATACTAAAAAAAAAAAAAAAGCACAGAGACACAGCGGTCAGAGGTTTGGAGATAAAGCATCGTTTGAATCCATGAAAGGACGGCTGTCGTTTACTCACGTCATCGTCGTCATCTTCGATGGCTTCTCCGGTGAAGTACAGCACCGCCCTGGGCACGATCCGCTCGCGGATGAAGTGACCGATCTCGAAGTCTGCTGCTAACACGGCCTCAGAGTCCTCGTCCTGAACACAAACCATCAGTCACTCATACAGAACAGTGACACTTCATGATCCCCAGCCAAAATAACATTCACCAAGCAGATGCCCTGCGATTTTGAGCCAAATGAGTGTTCTTGGGGCTAGAGCATTGCATTAGCAGCGCAAAAGGTTGTGGGTTTGATTCCCAGGGAACACGTGTTCGATAAAAAAAATGTTAGCCTAAATGCACTGTTAAGTCGCTTTGGATAAAAGCGTCTGCTAAATGCATAAATGTAATGTAAAATGTAAATAAGAGCTTTTCTGATGTTTGAAAGTTGTTCAAAAAACACAAAATGTACTTTTATATAAATAATAAGCAGTAGCAATATTACATAAATTAAACTAACTATAGCACTTGATTTTAATGGTGTTTTTTTTTTATGTGATTAAATGATCATTTAAAATAATAACAGCATAAAGTAGCAAATTTGTTCTGCCTTTTTTTTTTTTTATTAAATTTAATAGACATTAAACTATTAAAAGTCAATTGCCCTGATCTTTGTGGCAAATTGCACAAAAATGTCAAAACGTTAGTTTTAGGCCCCGGTCATGCATATTGAAATTTAAATATGCATTTATTTTTTAATGCCACCTCAGCAACAAAGACATCTTCATGGCGAAAACAGTAAATAAAAGTCATACAACTACCAAGAAGCTATATAAAAGGCTGAGATTGATACTTTAAATAAAAAAAAAATCAGTTTAACATCTGAATAAAACTGTTGTCCATTTATGTTAAAAATGCTATTTAATTTAGTCCACCTAAAAAAAAAAAAAAAAAAAAAAAAAGATTGTTCATGAAGTTAGGAATAAAATCAGTCACTCACCAGTTCACCGCTTTCTGGAACTGTAAAGAAGAGAAAGTTTATTATCAGCAAATGCTATTCTACTCAAATATGATAACAGACTGACACATGGTTGATCGGCGATGAGGTAGTTTTGGGTGGGGGGGGGTTCACCTTCAGGCGGAGAGAAGAAATTAAAGAAGGAATCATTGGGGACCGTCTTGGTGACCGTCCTCACTGTGCCACGTCCCTTATGTTTCTGTTTCTTCTTAATGGTTTTCAATGTGACGTTCTTGCCCTTAACCCAGTCGATGGTGCAGCTGAAAACAGAGTCAGTCTCCGATGTAACTAATGTTGTCAAAGCTAACAGAGTGAAAGTCAGGTTGAGCCGTACCCTGTGCAGCCCATGATCTCCGGCCCGTCGAAAGAGAAGGGATCCGACTCGTCCGGCTCAGACCTCATTTTGTAGGTCTTTGTCAGGACTGTGTTTGTGAAGAAATCGTTGGGTTCAAAGTGGAACTCTAATGTGAAACTCTGAAAAGAGAGACCAGACTGTGAGTAAACGGAGATTAAGACACCAGACAGGAAACAGAGAGACGGTCAGACTCACCATCGGCTGGCCTGCATCGGAGAACTTGACTTTAATGTCTTGTAAGTGCTTAAGGATTGGTTCATCATGTTCCTAGACAGGAAAAATCAAAATAAATGATACGCTTCGAAATACTAAAATCCTTTTCTTTTATAAAAACACATTCTAAATGCAAGACATTAACCAGCCTAAATTAAATGATGCATTAAATTCGGAGTGAAACCGAACACAGTTGCATCATTAGAGTCCACTATGCCCTTATCTTCAGCTAAAAGGATTCAAGGTGCACTTATGCACCACAAGATGGCAGCAAGGACATTTTCCAAAGAGAAATCTCCTATTGTAAAAGCCCAGGATGCACGACCTGCTTCTGAACACTACTACACTCACAATCGCTCCCTCGTGTGTCAGCGTTACCCGGTCGGTCTCGCCCTACCTGCAACATTTCACTGAGAAGGTCGACGTTCTTGAAAACTGTGAGCCAGAACTCTGGGATTCCTTTAGGGTCTTCCTTCTCCTCGTCTTTCTTCTCTTCCTCCACTTTAGCCTTTTCCTTCATTTCCTCCTGGTGAAGACACAGACGATACATAGAGTCAAGCTATGACTTAACAGCTCATTATACAGTATGACGTAAACGCGGTGGTATCTGAAGAGCATGCAGGTATGGATCACCTGTACCTGCTTACTTACGGTCAGCTCTTCCTCTTCATCTGGTTTCCACTCGCACTCCTCGTCTGTGGGTTCGTATGCGGCTCTCACGATCTCACTCCGCTAAAGACAGTTTTAAACATTCATTCGAGGCATTTCCAGAAGTTAAAACTAAATACTGAATTAAAATATTAAATAAACTACTCAAAAAATAAACCAATGTTGCTGTAAATCAGCTGAATCTATGTCCAAGCAGGGTTATGGTCATAAAGATAACAAAAAAAAAGTATTACTTCGTAAAAATACACTCAAATCAATATTCCTGGCCCTTCATAAACATAAAATCAAACTTAATAAATTAAAAACAATTAATATGAACTAAAATATCTACACATTTTATTACTTAAATCTAAAATAAACCGCAAAAACAATTACTAAAACTACAATAACAGCAGAATATATATATACACACATATTTATAAACACCAAAACTATATTAGTCCCTTAATTATATTAAAATATCACCCAAGTACTCCATTCTTGGCTAGAATAAACCACCACACGAAGTAGAGTTTGTGCGGACACCAAAATACACTTGTAATGCAAGACTTAAAGTCAGTAAACTTGTTTGAAGTGTTATTTTGAAGGATCCCAACTTTTAATTGAGCCTCTTGGACCTCACTATTCCACTGGGAGCGCGAGCGAGAGCTACAGAAGAGGATAAACAGCTACAGCTCAGGTTTTATTTTCTGTAAAGCATCTCTCTGGCTGCCGTTGGTCTCTAGTGTCCTTGATTGACCACTTGGTGTTTGCAAAGTAACCGTTTTAATGCACTGTACCGCCCTCCTTCTGGCACACAACATCTTAAACCAGACCCTTTTTCCATTTTGGAGGAAAGATTGGCAGCAGAAATGCATTGGTTTTTAAATCTCACCTTGTCAAAGAGCGGCTGATACAAAGCGGCGTATTTTCGCTCCAGTTCATGCACTTCTTCGTAGAACTTGGCTTCGATGTGGGCGCATTTGACCTGGAGGTTCTTCAGGGCATTAACACGTCTCTTCACCACCTTTGGTAAGCTGCGCAGACACCACAAACAACATCACACGCTGCAAATGACACACTGATGATGATTCATGAACGCCTCAAGATCATCGTTTTGTATGGAGGGAGTAAAAAATATGCTTGACATTTGGTTGGCACCTTCCAGAGAGGAATCAGGGAACAGGATCGGGACAAAATTAGCAACATTTAATTCAGTCGTTGTTGGCAAAGAAGGGAAATTAGATGCAGCCAATGGGAAACAAGGAAGCTATTTGTATTTGTGCTGTGCATGGGCACGTACCTTTCCATGTACCCTGAGGGGGATCCCACGAGCCCATCCAATCTCTCCTGCAGCGCCGCAAGAATCTGAGGGTTCTGCATCATCTGCATCGTCAGCTGACGTGCTAAAATCAAAGCATAGAGAATCGACTGACGTTCACAGCAGAAAACCATTACAAATCACACTCTGCATCACAGAAGCACCAAAGAATAACCAAGTTATTATTACTCAATAACTAAATCATGCCAGTAAAACAATAGAGAAATTGCATACAAACTTACAAAAAAAAATAGGTCACACATTAATGTGTCCTTGTGACACACGTTACATGTACTTACTATAATAACAATAAATTATGCATGATTACATGCAAGTAACCCTAAACCAAACCCTAACCATAAAGTACATGCATGTAGTTAATTAATATTACTCCGTACTTTTTAATGTAAAAAAAAAGAAAAAAAAAGGGAAATTTGTGTATCTGAAAAATAAATCTAATGTAACAAAAAAAAAAAATTGGTGCAAATTAATAAAAAAAAAGAAAAAAAAATGATAAAATTAAAAAATATATTTTTTTACAAGTACAAAATAATAATAATACTAATTAAAAAAGCCTCCACAACCCTGTAATACGTCTCAGATATAGGGCACCTTCTTCACAAGGGGTCAAAAAAAGATACGCTTTTCAACCCAAAAATAAACCGTAGCAAACAGAGACAAGGTCAGCGGGACTGAAGCTATCTTTAACGAGTGACCACACATCACATGCATGTATTATTTAGTACTAAACCTTCTAATACTCATGGTCTTGCCCAATGGTTCGGTCCCATTGCTAAACACCGCTAAGATCACTGAGCTTACAGACTGAGATCATGTTAACAAACACGAAACATGCCAGCGCAAACGTGTGCATGGCCTTTTCCTCATGACTGTCAGCAATAAGAATCCATGACAGATGGCCTTTACTTGTCCTTCACAGCTCCCTAGCAAAGAGACTCTAGACGATGAAAACACACTATGGAGGGAGTGATGGGAAATCTGATTCATCTTAGCCATTCGAATCGTCTCTAGAAAAGAAAGAAACTTGCATTTAAGCTGTCGCTCCTTGTGTACCTACTTGGTATTTGATATACGAGGTGATCAAACACTGTGGTTTTAGAAGGGTTTACACTTAAGCTGTATAGTTATACTAGAAGATATATGTATTCGAGTATCAGACGTCACTGCAACTTGGTCTGGTTGTGATGATTTGCAATGCAAATAGCAAAAGATGACTGATCAACCGTCCTCTCGAATAGGAGCAATAAGCGGTGGTCATTATTAACAATTCATCAGCACAAATAACTGCTTTGCTGAACCATCACTTATGGTAAAAATCAACAGCGATGGTTTATCATTGCTCAGTGATAAACAAGCACAGCCAATGAAGGAAACTTTGTTTTATAAAGTTAGTTTTTAAAAAGTTTGTGTTCCTACAATTAATCTTCATGAAGAAAAAAAAAAAAAAAAAAAAACTCTCAATGAGGCTTCGCTAATTTTTGCATTTGAATTTAACTACAAAATATTCTCATGGTTAAGTCATTATGTTAATCTTTTTATAAAGTTCAGCACTATTTTACATTAAGAGGAAGGTTTTCATTCATATAATTTGCTAGTTGTCAACCATATTTTTTCCGATTTTAGTATCAGCAAAACCAACTACTGGTCAACCTCTTGTTAACACAGGATATGAAAGGGGGGGGCGAAGGGATGCATGAAATAGTCAAATGTCAAACCTTTACTGTTGTCTTCCCCAGTTTCCTCTTCCTCCACATCTTCAACATCCTCCATATCTGCTGGGTCCATTTCAGTCTGGTCTTTACTGTAAAAACACACAACCAGGGATTAAACATGAACCCAACTAGCTTTGTAGGTCTTACAGTTCTGTTCTATCAATGTCTTCGAGACCGAAGAGAGCAAAACTGACTAAGAGATGTCATATCACAAGCAATCAGCACTTCCTACTTGAAGATAAGAGCTCTGCAAAGAAAAATATTTTCTCTTAAAATTTGTTTATCATCATGCATTTCAACTTTTATCTATAGCATTGAAATCTAAGCAGGATCTGAAGCACGGAGCATATCCAATTGTTAAATCTTGGCTGAAATAAGCATGCACGTGCGTGTGAAATAGCATCACATCTACGGCACACAGGAAGTTAGTGTGGTGAGCAACAGGTGTATTGCTCGTGTCACAGAAGTGTTGAGTGAGTGAACCCCAGGTTGTAGAGTTACAAGTATGTGTTTGGCATGGCATAGACGCTAGGAGTACCACACAGCGCGCTAAAGCATGCAGACGATGTGTTGCTGGCCCTAGACAGTCTCCAACAGGCAGGAAACAGGTTAGGACTGGATGGGGCGTTTAATTGAGTTCCCTGGTTATTTGAGGGCTAATCAAAAATCAGCCAAGAGAGGCATTTATGCACCATTTCTCACACAAAAAACAGGCATAAAGAGATTTAAGATGGAAATGTGAAGGGCCATCAATACAATAAGCTGTCAAACTGAGAAATGAGATGATGGAGTAAGAAATAAATGCCCTTTAATAGGCAAACAAACACTTACTTGTCAAGATCTGCCATGTTGTTTCACCGTTTTGTTTCCTAGAAGAAAAAAAAACACAAAAGGAAAATGTTAACGCTGTCCATTATGTTCAACAGCCTCAAGCTAAATTCGGTCGCTGTATTAGGAGACTGTATTAGGATGACTCAGGCAGCCAATATGCACAACTTTAACTATTCAGATGCATTACAGAAGCATCTAAATGTGCAATGGTGGTGCAAATAGATTGAAACGCATGCATGCACGCTGCAGTCCTCGTGATGGAAAACTTCAGTGGTAGAGATTCAATCCCTGGGGGTTTATGGGATAGATTAGCTCTAAACATCAAAAGGTGTGAACCACTATCTTCAGCTCTGAATCTGACTGGATCCATTTGTCAGGGTCCGACCTGCATACGAGCAAACTCCAACGCACAGACGGATCAAACACAGGCTCAGACGCCTACCTCCAAACCTCCAGCGGAAAGAGCGAGCAGCTTCATTCATTCGTGAGCTGATTGCTACAGACAGACTGTTCTCAGCCTGTAGAAGATCAATAACACGAAGACCTGACACCACCCCGGCAGCATCCATTCTTGACAGATTTGAAGCTTAATCTCTTCCTCTTTCGGTCTGTGTCAAGATCAGACAATTGAAACCTGTCAATACAGACACATAATGGAGTCTCCCAAACCATGGCAGCAACGGATCACCTTATTTCACAACAAGACATCACAATACCAGCACATTTCCTTCACTCTGATAACCATTATTCAGCACTGAAAGCAAGCCTTTAAACCTTTCAAAATCTAGCTGACCTGAGAGCAAAGGTTCAACGCACTAAAACCTCTTTGGGCTTCCCAAACCTCATGACCAACACGTTTCCAAGACTGCGATATGATTCACTCCAGTCAGTCGTGACTTAGATTGCTCTCGATAGCAATTTCAGGTCTACTTTCACACACCTAAAAACCACAACTCTACAAATTCACTGGTTTTTCAGGACCGTAAGAAACAAATCTGGTCACCAATTCAAGCACAATCTTAAAAAGCAGAAGCAAATAAAACGCACATAACCAAACTAGAGACTGACCAAATTTTCAGATATTTACTTTTTCCTACTTAACCGGTCATTCCCAATTATAACCCAGAAGAAAATAACACCTCTGTGATAAAACAATGTTTTCAATTAGGCCTTTCCAACACAGAAATGACTGGAAGTGGGTTAAAAATCTCCTAAATTTACTAATATAGTAATATATTTAATTCAATTAAAGTTTATTTGTATAGCGCTTTTTACTATACAAATCATTGCAAAGCAACTTTACAGAAAATTAAGTTTCTACACGATTAAGTAGTAGCTTATAATTGGTGACTGTCAGTTTATGTGCATATGACAAGCATTTTCAGAAAAATTTATACAAGAAATAGTCAGCCAGACAATGAACACTTTTAACAGCAATTATTATGTGACTATAATAAGTATTAATATTTTTTACTACTTATAATAAATTATTATTAGTATTGTGTTATCAGGTATAATTGATTTTCTTTTAAATATACACAGATTGTGTTTATTATTCACATAAAATTATAAATGTGTAAAATAGTCATTTATAATAAATTAACAAAAGTTATTAGAGGTGATCAAACTAATGCAAAAAAAGAAAAAAAAAGAAAAAGAAATTGTCACCCAATCTTAAAAAGAAAAACCCATCAACAATGGTAACAAGACAAAAAAAAAAAAGACAAATGTACAAGAAATTAAATAGAAGATAAAATACAGTATTCGATTCATTAAGAGCCTCTGGCAACCCACCACCAGCCACATTTCACACAGATACAGAGGTGACAAGTTAAACTAACCAACCAATTCTGTCTAAGCTACGATCTAAAACACTGTTTAACTCTTAAACTGGGTTAATGGTCTTGGATTTGATCCAAGGGTCAGTGCAGTGGTCAATTCCCAGCAGGCCACATCACCACGTGTTTCCTGCACAGATTCCCCGGCTAAAGCTGCTAGCAGCACAGTACACTTATAACCAACCCATCCTTACTAGAGACTGATAACACTAACACAGTACACTTTTAATAACCAACCCATCTCAACAAGAGAAGTCTTACCACAGCGCTACAGACTGAAGCTTAGCAGAAACACAACAGAATTTAAACTAGCATTAGATCATTTCATCCTAATCATGAGCGACGTTGTGCCAAATGTGCATCTCCACATCCAAATCTCACTTAAAAATAGATTAATTAGTTAAATGAACTGGATATTTAAATTTTCCGACAAGGTGATCAGACCCCCCCCCCCCCCCACCCCCCAAAAAAAACCGGGGGAAAAAAACTTGCCCGCCAGATCAGACGAACTATCATCATCATCATCCTCCCAACATAAGAAAATACGCTCAAGACAACATTTCCAACTACTGTAATCGCACAAACAAACCTTTAAACATTAAAACCCCAGTTTGATGTGTCCGTTTAACGGCTAAACCTGAATTCATTCGATATTTAAAAGACGAACAGCCATTTTCATCTCCATCATGGAGGAGTCCGTCTCGACGGCTGCTGACTGACGGACTTCGCGCTAACGTAAACATCTCGATGCGTGTTAAATCTCGACTCAAGTACTAATTTATCTTCTAGACTGAAAAAAAGAGGTTTATAAGCAGCCCCTCGGCGGTGTGTGCTCTTACCGAGAGCCCGATGTGCAGAGGTCTGTCTGAGGCGGTGCTGCTGCGCAGTGAACAGCGCGAGACTCCCGCTCTGATGGCGCTAAAAGGGAAAGAGATCCCGCCGCGTGCGCTCATATACATCTGGCGTCACCACGTAACATAGATCACGCTTATACTAATCCTACTACGGCGAAGGCGGAACTCATGAATATTAATTACGTACCGCGATATTCGCGCTCTAGCGCTAGTCTCATTGGACGGTTGCACGCAAGTGTCTTTCATGTTAGCTAATTAATATTCAGGAGTTAAGCCTTGGCCATACTAGGATTTGAAAATATGCCACTGGGACAACGGCGAGCGCAGAGGGAGGGGCTGCCGGAAATGGTTTAGGGGGAATGCCATTGTTCCAGAGCGGGCTGGGGCTGAGGTTCCCGCCAAAGCGTTTGCCAATTGCCAGGAAATATTTTTTAATTAAAATATCTAACTATCTAGTCTGATAAACTAAACTTGTAAACATTTTGTTGAAACTAATTCTGTGAAATTACTAATAATAACACTTCTTCATGGTATGCAATGTATCAAATTTGTAAGATAATAAATAGAGTCATTGTTCTGTGCGCTTAGAAGAAACAAGACTGAAATTCCAGAAACTGGAGCAAAAACTACTCAGCTTAGAAATGAAGTTTGTTTTGCATAAATTGCACTGATTTAAAATAAAAACAAAAATGCATGGCAGAAAGTGCAGTATTAAACTGAATATTAATAAGCCTTGATCTTTTCATATAACAGTTTATTAGAAGGTTTAGAGAGTTTCTAAAACCTAAAGACCTCTGTCTTGACCTCATCGAGCCGCAGCAATTTCTGACACTCATCTGTTGCTTTCTTTAAAAGAGACATGAAACCGGAAAAGAAAAATTAAGAAAGAAGGAAACAGGCCACAGAAATAAATGTTGAGTTTATAAGCATCTTTAAGAATTATAATTGCTCTGAGGAAAGAGCTGCAAAAAACCACCATGCAACAATATCAAAGATCAGGAGAGATGACAGCAGGGAACAACTATTTTTTATTTACTTATAATGTTATATTTATTTAGCACATTCTGGTTAGCCTTTTAATCAGCTTATGATATGCAAATGAGCCTGGAATCTTAGATCAGAGACAAAAATGATTGCATAAATATTGCGACTTAGAAATTATTATTTAAACCTGAAGAGACATGCATGATGTCCTTCGTTAAGAAATATAATTGCATAACTAAGTACGCTTATAAATGCAGAGATATTAACGTTCAAAAATACTGTTAACCTGAATGTTAGCTAAATGTTATAGAACATATTTTTGTTAGCTGGGATCACATCATGTGGAGAAAAACAGGTTTCATTACTTCAAGGGAGGACGTTCATGGTGAATGTGTTCATGGTGAGACAGCTGATATTTAATAACATACACATAACCTTTTTAATCAGCAGTTTACTGCAGACACAGGTAGAAGAGACTGACTCCCAGCCAACAAAAATATGTTCTAACATTCCCAGTGAGTTATGAAAACATTATTTTTGAATGTTCTCTTAATGTTCAAAATGATCAAAATGTTTTTAAAATATTTTGAACATTCCATGTGATCATTTTGCACATATTATGGGAACATTTAAAAAACAGTAGACAAAGACGTCCCATGAATTATGTGATGAATACCTTTTTTTTTTTTTAGAAGAAGAAGAAGAAGATAACTTTGAATGGAAATTCTATTAAAGTTACTGAAATAATGTTTGTTCATAACTTTGAGAAAACCTCTCCAGAACATTTTAAAAACATAATCTGTTAGCTGATAACAAAATATAGTTCTCAAAGGGTGAGTTCACCCAAAAATGAGAATGCTGTCATCATTTACTCACCCCGAAGTGGTTTCAAACCTGTTTCTTTCTTCTGTTGATCAACCTGTTGACGGTAGCCATTGACTTCCATAGTACAGAAAACAAAATAGTCAATGGCTACCGTCAACTGCATTCTTTAAAACATCTTCTTTTGTGTTCAACAGATATATCAACTCATATATGTTTGAAAAAACATCAGGGTGAGTATATGACAGAATATTCATTTTTTTGGTAAACTATACCTTTAAATTAATTTCTCAAATAAAATCAGATGGGATTCAGGCACTCCATTCAAGCACCATTTAAGTAGTCCATATGACTTCTGCACTGTATTTGAGTGAGTTACTGATGACAAGAATGCACAAACTCTTATTTAAACGTAATATTTCAGCTAATGTGACTCGGGGGATGAAAGCGCGTGCCGGCCTCTCACCCTTTATTGCTCCTCTGTAACTATCATCTAGCGCTGAGACTTCAACCCTGCCCACTCGATATCCTGCTGACAGAAACAGGAGCTGACATATAGATGCCCACAGTTTTTAAAAATTAATGCAGTGACAGAGACACAGTTAACCCGTCAGCGGCTGCATCTGTGTAACTCTCACACACACTCGCACAGGGTTACATAAGAGACGAGGACAGGTGTTCACCCAAAAACATGCTTCACAGACATATAGAAATAGACAGAAAACACCTCATCAGTGTGAGTGAAACAGGCTTTCATGATTTACATCTCATTAATGAGGCGCATGCTTCAAATACTGTTACTTAAAGATTGACTGACATCATAAAATATTCATAAAACATTAATACAATATTAATGTAAATATTTAAAAAATAATAATAATAATAAAATATTTGTACAATAATTTTATGTAAATTTATGTACGATTTTCAAACATTAACTTGATGTTGTAAAATAAAACTGACATACAAATGAATAAAAACAGTATAGACATATTTAAAAATTGGCACACAGAAAAATTATGAAACACACAGCAAAAAACAAAACAAAAAATTAAATAAACACTCAAAATAGAAAAATTAAAACTGAATTCAAACCACTCAGCAACACTGTGGCATATTGCAGAAAATGTAAAAATATTTTTTGCATGAATTAAATTTAATAAAAATGATCAGAATGCATGCATAATATATTATGCAAACATCTTTATAGAATAAGAGAAAATAAACAAATATAATATAAAATACAATATAATAATGAACAGTCAAGCATAAGTTACCTGAGAATAAAAATAATACAAAACAACAAATAAATAAAATAAAAATGCATAAATTAAAATAATGTAAAAAACATTTGGTTAACTAAATTTGAAATGAAAGAAATGCATGCATATTGTACAAACAAGATATATTAACATTAGATAAAGGAGTAGCACTTTATAGCACTGATGCCTGTTACGACCCAACATGACCCCTGTGTTCTTCACTGGATATGATGATGCATGTGCACATGATCTGTTTGTGGCTCAAAGGTTTGACCACAAGGTGTTTGTCAGGATGGAGCAGATGAGGTCCAATAATAACAGACTCAGCAGAAGCTTGGCTTTGATTTGTCAATGTTACACAGCCCTCAGTGCAACATAATCCAGCAGCACAGAACATTCACAGAGCGCCCACTGCACAAACACAACAGAAAGGTCTCCATCCACCCCCTCCTGCAGCACTTCCAGGGGATTTTAATGCTCCGCAGGTGGGAGGTGTGGAAACATCACACCTTTGTGTGTCTGCACGTCTGCAAAGAAGCAGAATGAAGAAGATGGCATGCGTTCAAATATCGACGGCCCTCTGAAGAGTGTAAACAGGATTCCCCCGCCAGACGGGATGATGGGATAATCTTAGAGCGTTTGGAGGACTGGCGGAGTGGTACTGCATCGTCCCCATGGCAACATGCCCGGCCGAGAGGGGAAGTATGACATCACTGTTACAGGAGCTCATGAGAGCCAATCAGAGAGGCTAAATACTGTTATTTTGACACATCAAACCCTTTGGATGTGAAATGCATTTGCTTTCCAATGTCTATGCTGGTTTCTTTTCCCATTGTATTATTTGCATATGGCTGTGTCATGTTTGCATCATCAGTGTGTGTATAGCAGCAGCTGTTCTCCAATGCAACTCACTACTGACTCAAGAGGAGGAGATGAAGGATTTCTCCTTTTGGATACACAACCAGAATATAACTTGCACAGTGCAGCATTTTGTCTACTGTGGATGTGTTACAAAAAATACAAAATAAAAATAGTATGGTCTTTATGGGCATTAGTTGATTTTAAAATAATAAATAATAAAATCACGTGCATTCAAGTATAAGTTACCTGAGAACATGCATGGGCATTAGCTGGGGCAGCAAATGAAATGACATGACATGAAATTAAATTAAATTAAATAATAAAATAAAATAAAATAAAATAAAATAAAATAAAATAAAATAAAATAAAATAAAATAAAATAAAATAAAATAAAATAAAAAATAAAAAAATAAAATAAAATAAAATAAAATTATAAAATAAAAAATAAAAAATAAAATAAAATAAAATAAAATAAAATAAAATAAAATAAAATAAATTTTAATTTAATTTAATTTAATTTAATTTAATTTAATTTAATTTAATTTAATTTAATTTAATTTAATTTAATTTAATTGTTCAAGCATAATTACCTGAGAATAAGTGGGAATTAGCTAGAAAAAAAAAACACATAAGCATTTAAGTGCATAAATAACAATTAAAATAAGATAAAATAAAATAAAATATGTAATGAGCTTTCAAGTGCTTCCATAAATTAAAACAACAAATAAAACAAAACAATACAATAAAAACAAAACATATATAATGAGATATTTCAGTGTGTTGCTTGGAATAAAAATAAATGTTATAATACATTTTGCAGTCAGGTGGTATAGTTATGAGATTGACTAGACAAACCTTCAGTCCTCAGCTGTCTGGAAGTGTGTTAGTAGTGTGGGTGAGCAGCACAGACGAGGGTTCGGGTGGGTGTTGGTATTTCTGCTGTATCGGAAGGTGTTTCCCCTGTAGATGTCATCAGCAAACACCTCAAGACTTCTTCATGCAGAGTAAGTTTTTGCACTATCGCACGCTTCTCTCTCCGGCTGCAGGTAGGAGTCGTGTCTAGAAACGGACCTCTTTCCTTCCTCTGTATACAGAGCTAAATACAGTATGTGTGACAAACACAGATCTGTGTGATGAACCCTGGGCTGAAAACAGCTGTCAGCATCAGCATTCAAAGAGTCCTTCACACCCGACTGTTTTCTGTTTTCATGAGTAATTCATTTAACTCGGAGTCCATATGCCACATGACTCAACACAGGTCTGTGGTGTTAATTATGGACTAATTAAGCAACAAATAGTGCTTTTCTGCGCAGCATGATCATGTCAGGATGTACTGGATGACTGGTGAAGAACAACTATCATGGATCTCATCAGTTTTTAGGTTAGGCAACACACACACACCGGATTCTGTTCAAACCATCAAATAAAACTCATCTTAAAACCAAGCAGTTTATTAATAGACTGTGTCTTTTATTGCTTGGGTGAAGTTTTCGGTTTTGAAGATGATGTCATATTGCAGTAGGCCTTTTGCTTTTATTCTTTTCTATTTTTCAAAGCATAATCATGTACTTTTTTTACATTTAATAAAAATACTTTTTACATTTAAAAAAAATATTTTTTGTTGTTATTTTCAACTGAAGAAATTGCAACTCACACACTTTTTTTTTTTAAACAAAAAAATGTATTAAAGTAATCAAATGTACAAATAAAGCACTGCATAAACAAAGTAATGAGCATTATTCAGTGAAGAGCAGTGAATATGTCTCTCCTTTTCTTTTGTTAACAGACAGCAGATCTAATATACTGACATTCATTACTTTTCACTTCAGAAATAACTGACTGTGTTTAGTGAGACATTTTGACATATTAGTCTGTGTTTCATGCAGTTGGGAAACCGCAGCTCAGTGCGCTCTGAACTATCGAGCAAGAACAGCATGGACACCGACAGTCACGTTACATTCATGTTTTTATAACCACTGGCCAAAATCAAAAACGAAACTGAAATGAAACCTTGGTGTTTCTGGGGCCCTATAACATGTGAACTTTGCATATAGGGAGGATTGACGCAAATGAGCTGAGAATTGGGAGAAACATGACGCAGAACTCTTGAATATTTGGACGACTTGATTTAATTTAGTATTGTTTATTTAGAATGAAATTATTTTGAGTTGAAGGATGGAGCTGAAGCTATCTAAGAAAATAAGCTAAATAAAACCTATGAATCCGTTTCCTTGAGAATCCATTACACAATAGAGATGTATTTACAAAATTTGTGGTTGCAGTTTATTTTAGCTACATTTAAATAAACAAATTTAGTTGACTAACTTTCAATTTTTTTTTATTAAATATAGCTAAAATTAATTGTTTGCAACCACTTACAAAAATGTAGTATAATTTGTTTTTTTTTCAGTGCAATCACGAATGAATCATTCTCAATCATTCGATGAACCCGTTTAATCATTTAACCGTTCACACAATGGTTCATTTCCGAATTGGACCGAATGCAGATGTCATCAAGTGAACAGCTTACTGATTCAGAGTCATTGAATTGGTTTGGTTTGACTCAATTTGATTAATGGAGCTTGTTACTAACATCAAATTGTTCTAGGCCTATTGTTTTTTGTGAAAGAAAATCATGTTTAGGTTGACTGTAAGTCATTTGTAACTTAAATTTGAGGTATTAATGAGAAGTTTAAGCAAAAGAATGGAGCATATAAGCCATAAAATTTAAACTAAGCTAAATGCTAAAATAAAATAAAAGTCTAAAACATAGGTCTATATTACAAATGGTTTAGACTGTAGCATATGTAGAGGTCTTCCAGAGATCTGCTCTAAGGCCCTAAGAACTTGAAGATGCTGAAGAATAAATGTATTCCCATGCAGAGTTTCTTTTTTTGTTTTAGGTGGGCAGAATGTGCAAGATTGTGCGTTTCATCTTGAGTTGGCCGTGGAGATCCGCTCTCTCTTGCCATCTTGTCTGTGCCAGCCAGAATCTGGCTCTTCTGAAGACTCCTCTTTATTTCTTTCTTTCAGTGTTTCTGGTTCACCCACTCTCTCTCTGTTCTTGAGCAGGAGGCGGGGAGAGACAAATGTGAAGTGACACTGGAGAACGCTGAAGAGCTGAAGGTACAGAGTCACTGTCCAGCACAGAAATAAACAAAATACACTCTCAGTGAAGCCCAGCATGCAACGCCATGAGATAGAGAGAGAGAGAGAGAGAGAGAGAGAGAGAGAGAGAGAGAATAATCATTGAGCTTTTTTTGCATCCAAAAGATGACTTGAGTAGTTTTTCATCATGTTGAAATATAAATGTGAACACATGTGGAAGTTGCCGTCATGAGGCAAATGAGGTTTTTAGAGCAGTTCAAGTTATTTCAGTGTCAAAACTTCTCATTCAGCATCTTTTTATGTGAACGTTACATGAACATTCCGTTTTAGAATTTTTCAAACATTATAGGAAATGTCTTGAATGTTATATCTGAACATTCCGAGACAAGTAATAATATTCCAAAAACATTAGATGAAAGTCCAACGAAAACATTTCAGAATTATTAACATTATTGTGCTCAAGTTTTGAGAGTTATTAAAAATCTTCTCAGAACATTCTGGCAAGGTTCGCAAAGTTATCTGGTCTTTAATAACGTTCTCAAAACATTAGCATTACTCCTACACCATTCACAGAACATTTTATTTCTGAACTTTTTTAGTTGGACTAAACATTTTTAAATGTTAATTTTACTTAAATGTTATATGTTCACAAACATTTTCTGAGAACATCATAAGTAACGTTCATATGATGTTTGCAAAATGAACTATCCCCTTATCATTCACATAACCAAGAACAAATGTCTTTAAACTGTTTAAAAATCTGGAAGTTTTGAGCGTCTGCAGAACATTGGAACAAACGTTCCATTGATGTTCCAAGAAGAATGTTAGTTTGTTTGATTAGTGATGAGCTCATGAGTCTGAGAGACGTGAATCAGGACTGAATCCTCGTGCTTCAGACAGCTACACATACTGTACACTACTAAATGAAGCAAATGCTTTCCACTCGGACACAGAAAAGTGCAGTTGGCATCTGATAATGACCTCATTTATCAACTCATCCGCTATATATAAGCATCAGAAGAGCCCAGCGCTGTGAAAGCAGACAGTCTGAATATACGTGTGATAATCAGAGGCTGGAGCACACACTGTGTAGCGGTCAGACGTCTGTGCTAACGCTGGGTAAATCCCTGAGCTGAAAGAGAGCTCGGCCACAGCACTTCTGTTATCTGCTGCGATGCGATTCCTGCCACGATAAAGCCTCTGCTGACGCAGCGCTCTCCTGCTTTTAAAGAGACGCGTGTGTGTGTGTGTGTGTGTGAAGAGAAGGGAGAATCCCTGCTAAAGTGCGTTCAGTGTCAGATAAAAGAGAAGAAACAGAAGAGGTCAAACCCGATGACCTGAACCTCTACTGGTGCAGACTGTAAGAGAAATGTCAGCTAAAAAAAATAAAATAAATAAAAAATAGGGATAATAGTGCAATATTAACCCTTTAAAAGCATGACATATCAAGTAAAAAAAAAAAATTATTGAATTGAATTATTGAAACTTTAGAAAAATAAATAAATAAATTTAAAAAAATTAATTACAAATCATTCGAAATTAAAAATATATATGAAATAGAAAACATAATGTTATAAAAAAATTTATTTAAATAAAATATACAAATAAAAAAATAATTAAAGGCTCTTATAGTGGGAAAATTGAGAGGGAAAAAAGCTAAATTTTATTCAGAGGCCTAAACTGAGCAAAACTATGCCAAATAAATGTTCCTCAGAAGATGCGAGATGTTCTGGAGGCTTGTGGAGATTATTCCTCCACCGAGGAACAGTGAAAGTAAAGCTTCTGGAAACAAATGAGCAGATCTGAGAGGCACTGATTTTACTACACAACGATTTCATCAAGTAAAGCCAAGCTGCTTCAGTCCAGTAAGTGTTTAAACTGAAATATTAGTTATTCTCACATTTACTTGATAAAAATCAGCGAAGAGACACGTGAAGCACCTGCTGAACAACACTAGTAAAATTATACTAAAAGACCTTTTACTTGCTAAAAAAACCCTCTAAACGACGTCAGAAGGCATGTCGTAGATTATGATTTTCCTCAAAAGTTTGATCAGAAAGTGTGCATCAAATATTCTTAAATAGACTTTGATATCAGAGCAAGGAGATGCTTTTATATGCATATAACCCAAATGAGATGATCAAGCTAAGCCTTTTGGTGATGGGGTATTTTGCTCTGTTATGTAAAGCACATGACGGGAGCTGCATGTGTGATGATGATGATGATGATGATGATCACGCTTGGCTCTATTTCTCCTCTGTTTTGTGTGGATTTCGTCTGTTTCGTGTCTCTGTGTATCCTGCGGGATCAGACAAAAGCCCAAACGTCTTGAGATGCTGGCGGAGACGGTTTCTTAGCAACGCTAGAAAACACCGGACCTGAAGGAAACCCACTTACTGGACTACAGCATTAGATCTCGTCTCGTCTTGCTATTAATAGCTCTTCTGACTGCACTGTCCAAGTCATCTTGACCCACTGATTCGTCACTGATGCCAAATTACATGACAAAAACTCTAGTTAGTAACATTACACATTTTAGGTGATATAGTCAGACTACTTTTAGATTAGTTTTGACTTAACTTGTTTATCACATTGTATCATAATGATATATAGAGTAATATTCTATTTTATTTTATAATATTTGTTGTTATCAGCAAAATGAAGTGCAATTAATATTATGCATTTATATTAAGTCAAGTTTTCACAAACTGGGTTTGTGAAGGATCTGCAGGAGGTTTATGAGTTAAACTAAATCATACAATTATTTAATGAAAACACTTAATTTAAAAATAGTCAAAAATAAAACTCTTATTGATTTTTTATTATTTTTGTTTATCTGCATGCCATGTGACCGTATCCAAATTCAAACATGATACTTCATTTAAAAACTATTTACTTTAAAATCTCAGCAAATAAAAATGCATTAGGTGACAGAGCATCAAAAAAGTTGGTCAATTTGTGCATTTTAATGCGTTTTAACGACTAAAGTCTAACAAAGTAATACATGAAACAGAAAACAACAGCATCATTCAGGCTTCAGCTCTAAATCCGGATCCTCTTCACACACTTCAACAGTCCTCACATAAACACTAGAGTCAGGACGGACTACACATGATTCACTCTCTGCGCACATTTATCAATGCAACACTTCACAACATGGTCTAACACTCCTTTTTATTATTCATGCACAAATAGACCATGTTAACCTTATAGCTTCAATCAGAAATGACTTAAGGTTATTTGTGGTGCCTGCTAAATCAAGCATATTGCTCAATTTAATGATTCAAACAAACCTCTTAATAAAAATGAAACACACAATTGCATAATGTGCTTTTTAAATGCTCTTAAGAGGAAATGAAGGTGGATATAGCTCAAAATGAAAGTTGCCTGAAATATATGAAGAGTTTATTTGCAGAAAAAGATTTCTCAGTTTTTATAAACCATGTTTTTTTTGTACTTTTTTTATTGTGTTAGTAAGATGTATTTTATTTTAGTTATTATTATTTAATCAAAGCAACCCAACTGTAGTTTGATTGATATTGATTGTGATGCAGGTTTAAAAAAAAAAAAAAAAAGAAAAGAAAAAAAGAGTTATCTGGTTTTTGCAAATTAACTCTTTGCATTTTTTCTCTTTTATCCTGCAGAAATAAGCAAAACTGATAAACAAAAAGTTGGCAATAAAAACAAAATAAGTATTTTTTTTTAATGACAAACACACAGCACAGTCACTAAAACTTTAACCAAACTTAAAAGTGAAAAATATAAATATAAAATTGAATTCAAAATATCAGTAATGCTAAGGACACTGCAGCTGCATAATAACACCTTTAAAACATTCATTCAGTCATTCTTGTATCCTTAACTAAACGATTTTAAAACATCAATTTACATACTTGAAGTTAGATAAGAATGAACTGCTCTTCTTGGTCTGATTGACGTCTGGATGCTCTCGTGCACGAGCGCGCGCGCATGTGAACTCACCCGGGTTGTGACGTCATCCCGAGGACAAGCTTTCGCGGTCTGACGTCAGCATCAGACACGATGCCTTAAATAGAGAAGATTTTGGCTTAAGCGAATAATTACAGTAGATGAGTTTAAATTTTTGAAGTGAGGTCTACGAGCGCCCTCTGCTGGTTATTTGAGTAAGTGCATCTAAAATGAAACGGGAGTAATTTTCTGAAGTCATCATCACACAGATAAGAGTGAACACATCTGTCAATATCAGTTACATAAAACAGTATCATTAATGAAGGCTTTTAGTAAAAAAATTAAAAGTAAAAAATTATACACACACACACACACATACATATACATATATATATATATATATATTCAAATGACTCATACTAACTTGAAATGGCCACAAATTAAATAGTTTTGATATGGTGTCTATTATAATAAAACATTTAAAAACCTAAAAATATATAAAACATTAAAAACATAAAATGTATGACTCCAACTTAAAAGTTCAATTTGGAAAAGTTCCAAAACAAGTGTTTTTATTTAAAGTAGAAAAAAGATATTAAAATATTTATGGCTTTGCAACATAAAAGCACCACAAACTACTTTATGTTTTCAATAAATGGCCTATTATAATAGAAGGTATATTATTAAAGTATTTTATGTCTCTGTAATTTAAAAGGTTACACAATTGTAGTTCTTAATAAATTGTTATAAAACTTACTTTACAACTAAACACAATTATTAGACTGTGCTAAGATATTTAATACGATTTGAATATTTGTAAACGTTTAAATGATACTAGTTAGTACATCAACTACGAAATACATATACAAAATATTATTATTAATAATAATAAAAATGAAATAAAAATAACACTATGAAAAAATGATGGTGTATAAATGAATAAAGAAATAAAAAATAAAATGTCAAATCTTAAGCTTTGAATAAAGTTAATGAAAAATAACAATAAAATAATAAAATATAAATACAATAAAAAGTATAAACATAAAAAATAAACAAAAATAAAAAGGAAACGAAAAATAAAAAAATAAATAAATAAATAAATAAACAAAGGCTTAAAGCTAAATGTCTGATGAAGGGCTTGGACCCGAAATGTTACACGTGGTGAGCAATCATTTAAATTGCTAAGGAGCATTTTCTGGTGTGCGGACTCATTGTTTACCTTTGCAACTACTTGTCTGCCCAGCACCCAGTTTTAAGGTTTAGGATGTGCGAGCTGTACCTTTGAATTCTAAAGCTAAATTAAAACATAATTACTAGAATAACCCTGACACAATAATGTAAATCAATACTGACATGTGCAAAGAAAGGAGAAGCAGGAGTTCGTTCTTTTTCATTTATTTGGTGATATGTCACAGGTAACAATAAACTTACAGAAAGTTATTTCTGTATCACAAATAAAGCATCATCTGTACAAAGACACAACTGCAGGAAATAATCCAAAACAAAAACAAAACCAACAAAGATCACCTGGAGTGAAAACGCTTTAAAAAGAGCCTGGTGCATATCAAAGAAAAGAAAAGAAAAAGAAACCGATCTAAAGAACACTGAACGTGATGCATGTGGAGTTTGATCCCTGCTTCGGAGGCAGATGCACGACTAAAGACAGCGTCGAGCTCCGGGACGAATCTAAAACCTCTGAATATGGCACATTCACTCCAAGAGAAAGAAAGACAAACCATGGTAGGAATGCAACAGTTGGGCTCAACATCCCTCAAACTTGGAAAGGCACATGTTTTTTTTTAATAGTTCCTGTCGACGTGAGCACATTCAAACACGCTGTGTGAGCGACCGAACGCCCGCAGAACAAAGACACGTGGGCTATGGGTTAACTGCATCTCTCTACAAGTACAAAAGGAAATCGGTTCTTGGTTATATACAGAAGAGACGTTTAGACGCTAATCTACTCTCAGACTATTTGGCTCTTTAATCGTACATCTAGTCTGATGTAACAGTGGCAGACGAGAGTCAAGCAACTACAAAAGTACATGTTTCCTGCTACAGGTTCACTACGCCTAGATCTACGGTTTCCTCAGAGTAATATTAAATGTGACGCTCGCTATGCTGTACACGCGTCGGTATCGTTTGAATAAATTAAACATTATAACCTTCAAACACGTATGAAATGCAGGATCAATTTAAGATTCATAGTGAAATTGTTCCCGGACACAGTTTTTTAAATAATACAACATTTGACCTCAACTCCAACATCCTTCATTCGTTTAATAAAAATGTCATAAAATACAAGTAACATCAGAAATATTAAACCCTTTTAAGTTTTATGTGTTAGTGAACTTTTAAGAAATCTAAATATTTTAGTTTTAGGGCAGCATTTTCTATATTTTCATTAGTATAACGTGTCGGTTAAAATTGTATTTCAATTAGGCAGTTCATTAAATACTATTACGTACAAATACACATTTTTTTTTGGGGGGTAACAGTGAGAACGAGATTGTTTTTTTGCACTTAGGTCATGACAATCTGGGGTGAAATGTGTTTTGTGTGTGTCATGAAAATAACATCACAATGCAAAATATGTAAAACAGGGTTATTGTTAGGTAAAAGACATATTTTTACCAATTTTAAGAGGAAAATAATTATTTGGATTTGATAGTAATTTGTTTTTAATATCATCATGTGTCCTCCGCTACAGCAGGGGGCGCTGCTGGAGGATAAAAATGAATACAAATAAATAAAACAATGGTCTAAACCGTTAAGAGGCTGATGTGATTTCCTCGTTTTGAAAAGTAAACAGTCATTTCTAAAACATCCCACAATGCACTTCAGCACAATATTGTCCGTCCTCTCGCAACAATCACAACACAAATTCATAAAAGTTAAACAAATAGAAACCAAATGTGTAGAATAGGGGATTTGTTAAGCAATATTATATATATTTATATATATTTTTTTCCCCCCTAATTTGGGCCGGGGGTGATCTAGATTTTATAAAACTTACATCCTCCGCTACAGCAGGGGGCGCTGATGAAGGGTAAAAATATTATAAAATTCAATTAAAATAATGGCCTAAATGGTTCAGAGGCTGATGAGATTTTCTCTTAGTGAGGAATAAAAGTAAACAGTCATTTCTAAAACATCCCACAATGCACTTCAGTCCAATATTGGCCGTCCTTTCGCAGCGATCACAACACAAATCCATAAAAAAACGAAACCGTCAGTGTGGCGAGGCGATACTGATTGAAGGATGGAGTGAGGTTTCTGGGTCATTCTCGACCGTTACTTAAAGATGAAGTTGAGGAGGACCTGGAGGAAGATGAGGAAGAGGATGATGGCCACGTCTCTTTGCGTCAGGAATGAACTTTCTGTCGATGACTGATTCGCCACTCGACTCCTCAAAGTGTTGACGCTCCTAGATTCGAGAGCAGACAAACCAAAGTTAATATTCTCATCATCTCAAGGGTTTATTGATACATTCTCGATATATTAATCAGGGATGTAAAAAAAAAAAACAATCTCACAATATGATAATATCACGATATTAAGTCAACGATACGATATTTATTGCGAAAAAAAGCAAAGGATTGGAATTTTTTTTCAAAATTGTGTAAATTTTTTTAATTATGCATTTTAAGAGTGCAAAATTTTGAGCTCCAACCCATGATCTTAACTAAAAACAACACTTAAGTGAATTGATTTTCCTGAACTTTAAAGGGGACTCAACCCTCTTTTTATTTGTTGTATTCTTTCTCAGTCTAAATTACATTCACACTGGTGTTTTAGGAAGAGCTTCGCTTTGAAACGTGGAGCAAAAACTGACTTGATGAAGGGATTATTAATCCTTATTGTGCTTTCGTTACTGTGCCAAAGCATAACGGCCTAAAACACAACTTTAAAGACCTTTTATGTAACAAAAAGCAGTAAATATATTTTTAAAACAACACTTTTTGCCCTTAAGACCTATCGTTTTATATTGTCATGTGACCTTGATAATATCATTACATTCCTAAAAATAACACATTCATTAAGTGTGAGGTAGTAAGAAGTGTTTTACCTGTTAATGTCTTCCTGGGTTTGTCTGATCGACTCAATGGCACTTTGGATTTCACTCAGATCTGTTCCTTTCTTTCGGAGGCGGGTGTTGTGTTTGCTCTTGTGCCCTGAATGAAAGATCACGATGAGTCTGTTATCAGTGTGTGTGTGTTTGTGTGTGTGTGTGTGTGTGTTTGACGTACTCTCGCTGCCTGAAGAGTCCTGGCGGTCCGGCTCTGGAGACGAGCAGCCACTTTCTGGACTTTTAGGTTTGTCACTCTTATGTTTCCGCTTGGGTCCCGTCACCTGATCAAACACACACACACACACACACACACACGCGCCGACAAGAGCAGGACATTCACGTTTCAGTCTTTATGTCATGGTTAAGACAGTCTGGATTGTGTATGTGAATCACAGGCATTTTTGAAAGGCTTCAAAGAGGGTCCAAAATGAACTTTTTTAATCTGCAAATGAGGAAAGTACAACTTTACCAGCCGTACACATGAAATACTGGCCATTAAGCTGTATACTGGGTTACAAAAAGGTTTTATTATCCCTATAATAATGGGATTAATAAGCAGTTTTTCCTCTTATATATTTTTGCTTGCAAAAAAGTTGCAAATTTGATTTCAATTTTTTTAATGATATTATTTATTTAAAAGCAAATAGATTTTTTTGATTTCTGTTATTACAATTATTTATTTAAATCTTAAATGTATTTTTTGAATGCATATGTAATTTCAAATTATTTTTATTTGCTATTTATTGTGTAAATTTAAATTTCAAATTATTTTTTTTCATTTTTTAATTTGCTATTTAGATGCATATTTAATCGCTACTTATTTTTATTGCATTTATTTGTTTATTTAAATTAAATGCAATATATGATCTTTTTAACATTACATGTATTATTTGTTTGAATGCAAATTTTATTTCTAATCATTTTTTTATTTACGGTTTTTATTTAACTGCACATTTCATTTCAATTTTTATTATTTAAGTATTTTAATTACATTTATTATGTAAATGCTAATTTAAGTTCGAATAATAATTTTTTTACATTTGTACATTGAAAGGCAAATATAATTTTAAACCGCTTTTTTATTTATTTAAATCTTTCAGAATAACACTAAAAACATTGTAAATAAACTAGCGTTTCCAAAGATTTCCAGAAGTTTTACAAAGATTCACAAACCAAAGTTAATTCTGGATCCTAGTTGCAAAGAGCATGCCTGATGCAACCAAAAAAAACAAAACAAAGAAAGATGACACATGCATGCATGCAAAAGTCACTTGCAAATGTCAAAGAGCACAAAGAAAAAACAAAAGCTGAAAACGAGACAGCGGTCATGTGACCAGGTGAGGCAGCAGATGATTGGTTGCTTTGCACAATGATAACTGGTTGGTTGAAGAAAGGACAGAGAGCGCAGGCAGCGGCAGACGGTGATGAGATGGAAGCAGAGAAAGGGATTGTGGGTAGAACGAGGGAGGGGAGGGACGGGGACAGAAGGACGTACCTGGCTCAGGTAATTGTCCCTCCGGGAGCCCTGCTGGGTACTGAGACTAACTACACTGGCTGAACGTACCATAGGCGTCCTGTGGCGCACTTTGGTCTGAATACAGCCGTCTTTCTCGAACTGAATCAGATCGTTGAGCGGATCCCACGGACGAGTGCTAGGACACAGAGAAACACAGCGTCCTCACAGTAAACAATGCACTTCCTGTCCAGCAGGGGGCAGCAGGTGTTAAGCCTGTTTCACACATACTCCATCTGCGGTGCATATTTTTTTTTGCACCCATGTCAACTCATTATTACAATTACATAAAGCCTACTATGTTTCACAGTCAACACATTTGGCTTTTTGGCTAGGTTTAAAACAAAGAAAAGTGCACTTTTAGATGGACAAGCCAATATGGCATTCATGGAGGTAGAAAAACAAAGTTATTAATGAACCGCAGAATTGCTTTGATTGAAGATTTAAATATAAAGGAAAAGACATGAAAGTGTGACTGTTTGTGTCAGTGGTAAACGTTTTTGATAGCCTACTACTTTTAAACATAAGGAAAGTAGACCGAAGGCTGTTTAAATGTTTGTTTTTCCAATACTTGGCCCGAGATGCAGCTATTTAAAAAAAACTGGAATCTGAGGGTGCAAAAAAATTCAAATATTGAGAAAATGGCCTTTAAAGTTGTCCAAATGAAGCTCTTAGCAATGCATATTACTAATCAAAAGTTCCAGGGACACAAAGGTTGTGTTTGTGGCAAACAGCTGCACACGGACTGCATACGCTCTGCAGGAGGAGTATTGTGAATGGAGCAGGCAGGCGTGACTTACTCGGCGTAGCGGTAATGCCACTCTCCGGTGGCCGGGTCCTGCTCGAACAGAGCGGGCATCCACTCCTCACACTTGACCTTGCGCTCGCGGGCCGCCTTCCTCTGAGCCTCCTCCAGGATGAACTTCTCGTTGGTCGCCTCTGTCTGGTCCTTGTTATTGATGGCCCGAGTCACATGCTGCCACAGCCTGAAGATGACAGAGAAAGACTAATGAAAATGTGTCCGTTTTCCTAATTAAGTTTATTTCTCCTGTTACTGAGTGTTAGAGATCACGCAGAACCCTATAAAATCCCTTTGTTTTGAAGTAGATTTGATTTAAAATAGATTTTTTTCTGGATTCCATTTTTAATTTACATTTATAATAATAATATATTTATTCGTTTTAAACAACAATTAAAGATTTAATAATAAATAAAAGAAATTTGGATTTTTTTTTTTTTTTTTTTACTGTTTAATGTTTCTGGATTTCCATTTCTCCTTTATTTATTCAATTGTTTTCCATTTACATTTTTCTGAATTCCAATTTTAATGATAATTAAAAAAAAAACATAAAATCATATTTATTTTCTCTAGATTGCTTTTTAAGGGTTATATGAAATGCTAGTATTTAAAAAAACAGCATGTCTAATTAATTCAACTTTTCCCAAGTTCCGTTTTATTTATTATTTTCCTAGATTTTATTAAAAACCATTAAAATTGTTTAATAAAATATTGAAAACTAAAGTGAATTCAAATAATTTATTAATTTACTAAAACTTTGATAGAGCCTTATGAAACATATTCAGAGATTCTGTGCTGTCCATATATTTTTTTCGGTTTTTTTTTTTTTTTTTAATTTTATACAAATTTAATAAAAACTGAATGCATAAAACCATTATTAATTTAATTAATACTAAAAATAGTTTTATATCCTTTCCTTTTTAAAATTATAGCATGGATGAAAAATCTAAGTAAGAATAATATTATTATTATTTTTAGTAGTAGTATTTTTCCAGTTTATTAGTCTTTTTGTGGATTATTCTTCACAAACACTAGTTAATTTCACCATTTGGTTCATTATACAGCCCTACTTTGATTTATTCATCAGAAATGGCCCAGTTCCCATCACCTTTGAGGTTTTCTGCTCTGTGTAAACGAGGTGAAGAGTCCGGTTACCTCTCGGACTCAAAGTCGCTCTGTTCTTCAGGAGGGACGGTGCAGCGGATCAGACGGCTCTGTCTCAGCTCCGGCGTCGGGTTCCAGAACATCTCCATCTCACCCGTCTTCTTATCATTGATGAAGACTTCACTGTCCTGTAAAACACACACACACACACACACAATGACATCTGGCCTCTAAAAGACATCTAAGAAACTAACTAACTAACTAGATTTGTCACCATTCCGACTAAGAACCGCCTACTTTTACAATTTGATTGACATGTAATGTGACCAAACACATGTTCAGATTTCTATGTAATATTTACAGCTGATTTCTACTCTTTATTATGTGCAGACGGTCTGGTACTCACCCAGTGCCCCTCAAGTGTCGCCAGCACCTCCTTCCCGAGCTTGATCTTCCCACTGATCTGATTCACGCTGTCACTGCTGCCGAGGAACGGCTGATGGACAGAGAAATATCAGTCACGCCATTGAATCCAGTCACATGAAGCATCGCTCATTTGTGGATGTTGTGCTGTTATCGGTGTGGTATACAGATCTGATGTGTGTGTGGCCTTTCTGTCTGCGCCCCACTGTTCTTCTAAATGTCACAAAAGCTTGAAAACGCATGTATAAACACACACACCTTGAGTCTGAACTCCAGCTGAGCGCTGTAGCCCGTCTTCTCACAGGTGATGGACACCTGACCGCCCATCTCCAGAGTCATCGTCCCGTACAGGATCCCTGAGACACACACACACACACACCATGTGTTAATCTGTGATGTATCTGAGTGTTAGTGAATACACTGGTGTGTGTATGTGTAAGAGTTATTTTATTTGCACTTGCTCTCTTATAAAACTGTCTTACAATAACGCAAGTATCACTGGACGGACAGACGGAAAACATGACACTTGCTAGACATTACTCTTCAAGAGATGGGGCTTGGTAACACTTTATATTAACAATTAGACATTAAGGCAAGGCAAGGCAAGTTTATTTATATAGCACGTTTCGTACACAATGGTAATTCAAAGTGCTTTACATAAAATAAAGTAAAATAATAATGAAGAAAAATAATAACAAGAATAAAACAAGCAGTTTACATGATTAACAGATCAAAAGTGAAAAAAAATGAGGAAAAAACGATTAAATATGTATTTAAAATTATATATATATATATATATATATATATATATATATATATATATATATATATATACGTATACATGCACACAAATACACAATTATAAATGTATTTCTATATATAATAATAATTACTATTATTAATTAATAATTCATATATTTAAATAAATGTATTAAAATGTTAAGTTATAATTATGAAATATATTTCTGAATATTTATATAATTACATATTTTTATATTTGTAAATATGTATATATTATAATAATAATATAATACAAATATATAAATTTATATACATGTAAATATTTTTAATATATATACTGTATGTGTGTATTTATATATACATAATAACTAAACAGTACACATACATATATTATGTAAACACATTAAAAAAATTTTTTTAATTTATAATTATGAATCATATAGATATTATATAAATATTTATAAATATTAATTATATAAAAACAGTGCACATTTTAAATATACAATATATATGTACACAAACATTTCAATTTCAAATCAAATTTATATATTTCATTTATTTTATAATATAATTTCTTTATTACTTTCTAAATTTACATAACATTACATAACAATTACTTAGAATAATAAATATTATATACGTATTATATATATATATATATGCTATAAATAATATTTATCAATTTAAATGCACATGATCTAATCAAGTGTTATATAATGCAATAATGTTTTATTGTAATTATTGAAAGATAAAGTGTTACCAAACTCTCAAACATGAACTAAATGTAAAACTCTAGACTGTTTACTGCACATGTATCTAAACGAGCAACTCAACATGTGAACATACCTAGATGTGTCCCTACAGAAGACAACACAGGGCATGGGTGTCAGTATGAGCGCTGTATTCAGATACACAGAGTGTGTGTGTGTGTGTGTGTAGACGGACCTTTGCAGTGTGCGTAGGGCATGTTCATCACGTAATCCTCTCCTCTGTTCAGAAACGACAGCCTGGCTTCACCGTCCAAGATGGCCGACAGAGAGTTTCCTGAGAAACATGCCAACAAACTCGCAATCAGACACGCGTGTTGCACAAAATGACGTGATCTATCAACGTATCTTCTTACCGTAAAACTTGGACTTGGCCAGGATGCTGCCGCTGAGACAAAAGCCATCCTTCCTGTTGCTGACGTAAAAGGCTGAAACCGGAGGATGATGGGATATCTGGAGGAGGACAGAAACATTGCGTTGGTATGAAGCGCAGTAGAAACTGATCTGAATTAAAGTGGATTTCGCTGCTTGACCTGTTCTGCGATGTAGAAGGTTTTGCTGTTGGTTTTGGTGTGGATCCACAAACAGCGAAATGTTTCTCCGATAATGGGGTTGTACGGTTTCTTCAAACCCTGTCAGTGACACAAACAATGAAAAGATGGCAGAAAACAACAGATGTCCAGACGTCTGAAGGGTTGTTAGTGAATGTGTGTTTACCTTTGGCTTCTTGTAGAATCCAGAAATGTACCATTTGACCACTTTCTTCAGACGGTTATAAGCGTTTTCCTCCACCGCCGCTCTGATGAGTTCAACAAAACACAATTACAGTAAGGTTATTGTAATAAAATGACCGAAAATCTGATTTGATGCCTTTGCTTGTATTTTTTTCCAGGGTTAATATTGTTAACTAACTCTAAAACTATAAAAAAAAAAAAAAAAAAAAAACATTCTTGCTGTGAAAAAAAAAAGATTAAAACAACTAATAAATCAGAATGTATAAATATTATTTAGACATTAAAAAGACAAACAACAAAATCAATAAACCATGACCTAAAAATAATGTGAAAACATTAACAAAATCTTATTCAAAATATTACTACAAATAAACATTACAAAAAAACTATACTAGTATTTCAACAATACCAAAATAACGTTTGTTTTGACATTTTATTTTGCCTTTAAGTATATGTGGACACATTGTTGAGTTTAAATATTTTTTTGTTATTATTATACATTTTATTTATCTCATTTTGATTTTACCAGGTTTGGTCCACTTCATTTTTAATCCAGAACTATGCTAAAATTATTTTTAATATAAATTACATATAAATAATGAAAATAAATTAACCATATATATAAAATAATAAAATAAACAAAAAACAAATAAACTACATATAAATGGTTTACCATAATAAACAAATAATAATGATCATTTTATTATTTTTATCAATTATGTTTTTTACACAATTTATTGTCCCTAATAAAAGACTAATTTGGAACACAAGATAAAAAGCAATTCCATGTATGCTTCTATTCCAGTGTAATTTTACTAACTATTTATATACTATTACAGTAGCTTGCGTATATTTTAACATTTTCATTTTTAGTCTGTTTTAACAATTTTATGTTCTTCTATCATTTTTATTTTGGTCATTTTTTTTTTTTACTTCAATTTCAATTAAATTTGTTTTAACATTTCAAATCTTAGTTTTGTTTTCTATCGTAACATTTTCATCTAAAATATCTATGTTTTTCACCTTTACTCTCAATCGTGATTTTCTATTAATTTAACTAAATGCATTTAGCAGACACTTTTATCCAAAGCGACTTACAGTGCATTCAGGCTAACAGTTTTCACATAACGTGTGTTCCCTGGGAATCAAACCCACAACCTTGCGCTGCTAACACAATGCTCTACCACTAGCTACAGGAACACTATTAGCTTTTGTTCGGTTATCAGTGGATATAAAGGAGCTTCTGCATACTCTGAGCTGAGCGTGTGTGTGTGTGTGTGTGTGTTACTCTCTCACTCGGACAGGAAGTCGGCGTGATAGTAGTAATCGGACAGCTTGTCCAGGAAGGAGCGTGGCTCCAGGATGAAGGTGGGCAGCACCACTTTAGACAGGTCCATGCCGGGCCGAACCTGCTTCAGGAGAGTCCAGATCAGAGATTTATTCTCCTCTGATACCGTTTCTGTCTGAGACTCTTCGCCTGCCTGAAACACACACACACACACACAGCTTGAATGAACAGACTGTGTCATATCCACCACAAACTTACTGTTCATCTCCCAGCTGTCTGCTGAATACTGAGTTAGCATGTGTGTCAATAACACTCCACTCCAGCCGAACGCATGTGAGGACCTCAATAACTCATGATGATGATGTGACGCTCACACACCTCTCCCAGCTCCTCGTGGCTCTGCTCGATGTACGTCGTTTCCCGCAGCGTCTCGTTGGGATCCAGGTCGAGGTACGAGTCGTCCTGTCGCTCTGACGTGTCGCTGTCGCTCTCCTCACTTTTCTCCATCACCTCGTTGTCCCACTCCTCCTGCTCCTGCTCGTTCTCGCGGTCCGATTTATCCGAGTACAGGTCCGGATCCTTAAACTGGTCGCTGTCGTTAAACCTGACGGATCACACAAACTCTCAGTTCGTATGTGAACACAGGACTTGCATTAATCCATCACCAGTGATGCTTTAACTACTTCAGTTTCAGTCAATATGTGCATACAGAGTCAAACAGTCAGTTCATAAAACAAATTTGCTTAGAAAAATTGTTCATTAAAGTGATTTTTCTTATTTTAAATAAATTATAATAAATTATAATCTATAAACGTATTTAGTTACAGTGACTTTACAATGTTTGGTTAACTTCATTTTCAAATCTTAGCTACTAATATATATTTTTTTAAATAAATAATTATAAACATAATTATTCATTATAAAATTACAAATAAATATATGAATAGAAAATGTATGTATGTGTATATTTACATTAATAAATATATTTATATAAATAGAAAAATTCACAATTTTTCTTTTTCTTTAAAACACTTGATTTTTTTATGACAATTTACAGTTTTGGAAGCAAAAACTTTACTTCCAAAGTAGGAAGATTGTTTTTTTTAAGATTGTTTTTTTTTTAAACCACCTGTTTGCATTATTTCAACTTACTTTTAAAATCAAATTTAAGATAAAAAAAGAGAAAAGTGAAAAACTACATTTCCCATGATTCCTTACAGGAAAATCCACCAATCAGAGAGTCTACGAATCAAAAGAGCTTGCAGGGAACATTAACTCTCTCTATATATAATTTTTTCAAATTTTCATGTAATTTTAGTTTGAAATCAAAGTTTGTACTGTTGTGATTAAACTCGTAGCTGCTTGGTTTGGTTCATGGTTTATAAAGATAATTTTGTTATTTAAATCTCTATGGGAAAAAACACTGTGGACATTAATGCACTTCATTTTAAAATGTGCATTTAATCAAAGTCATTTCTAATATTGGTCACATGGCATAAAATAGAAAGAACTATGGTCTCAACCAAGACTGAACTCTCGCTTAAGATTTAAAGTGAAAGTCACGCCACTCCGCCGCTGAACGTCAGACATTAAAAATTAATATGCGAGTGTCACTTTTTATCAGCGCTGAATTAAATATGAACCTAGAGAGCCAGTGTTAATATGTGTGTCTCACTGAAAGCCCTGCATGTTGTGTGCCCTCAGCAGACTGTAGAAGTTGATTTGCGAGTGCTCTGCGGTCTGCGTCATCTCCTCTTTGCCCTCTCGGATCATCGTTCGCTTCAGCAAACTCGAGCATTTCAGAGCCAGTTCAAGAGCGTCCATCCAGCAGCGGCCTGCACACATGACACCAGGTTTATAAAGACATACAGAGCTCCTTCTGTGTGTGTGTGTGTGTGTGTGTGTGTCTCACCGTCTGATTCTGAAGCTGCTCTGAAGATCAGGTGGCTGCTGGGTAACGGCTGAGTGATGGAGCCCACGGCTTCCCCTTTAGGACCCTGAAACATCAGAAACACTTCAGCCACACATAAAAATATTTAAAAAATCATGAATATTAAAAATAATTTTTATTATTATTATTATTATTATTATTATTGTTGTTGTTTTTATACCTTCCTTTCATTTTAAAATATTTATTTATTTAGTTTATTTAATACACACAGTTTAATAGATGTTTTAATAAATAAATTAATACTTTTTTTTCAGTGAGGATGAATCAACATGTTCAAAAGTGATACTAAAGACATTTATAATGTTCCAAAGATTTAATAAACAAATGCTGTTCTTATGAGCCTTATATCAAATTATTTCTGAAGAATCAGGTAAATATGTTTTTTTCTAAAAACAAATCATAATATATTATAATAAAAAAAAACTTGTATATAAAAAATAAAATACATTTTAGTTTTTATTTTAATATTAATAACATTTAAAAAGTTAATAAAATACTAATATAAATCTAGAAAAATTTTATTCAATCCTTTTTTATAGTATCCTCACAAAATCTTTTCTATTTCTATTTAAATTTTTTATATTATATTCAATATTAATGTATTTATTATGTATTAAATATATATACACATAATATCTGTAGATTACTTCTTTTTTTATCTTATTTTTAATATGCATTTAACACCTTTTTTAGAACTATGAATATATATATATATATATATATATAATTATTATTATTTTTATTATTTAATTAGGACCCCAAAATAATTAGAAGCCCTTTGAAAAACGCTTCTAATAATTAAATAATAATGCAAATCATAAAATGTTGATCTTAATCTGAATGGCTCCCGCTGAGTTTTCTCTGTACCTTGACGGCCCAGATGGACTGCTCGAGCGGGTGGAAGAGCTTGAAGCAGAAGCCGTCCTTCTTGGAGGGTCTCTCGATGAGCTCGCAGGCGTTGAGCAGGACGGTCCCGACCCACTGGCCGTTCTTATTGGTTTTATAGATGAGCAGGACGCCTGGCTTCAGCACACACCACAGCTTGGTCCAGCTCTTCAGCGTGCCTCGGATCTGACAGAGAAAGAGCGACTCATACAGGACTGGACCGATCGAAAGCTAAGATCGATTTAACCTCCTTTCCTCCAGACCCTGCAGCTCTTTTTTCACGTGTTATCATCAATGAGAGTTATTAGCACAAGCTGTTTACCCTTGCAGTGCTGTTCACTTTTTAATCATGCTTTCAACTCTTTGGATTTACTACCAAAACTTAATGCATCGGTCAACTCTGGATGCACTACAGATTTAATGAAAAATTAAATGGACATGCATTATAAAGCATGCATTATTAAAACAAGATTTTGCACTATAAAAAAGTGTGTTCTGTATTTAAGGACTAACCTTGAGCCAGTCGGCCATGACGATGACAGATGGATCAGTGATGGTGCTGAGCAGCTCTTTAGCGGCGCGTTTTTTCTCTTCTCTGTAGTTCTTCTTTTGCACCTGAACAGACATGCATGCACAACGTCACATTATTAGTTATTATCTTTAGTAATCAGAATGCATACATAAGAAATGCACTGAAAGCATGTTTTGATCAATTAATGAATGTGACTGTACCTTGAGTGACTCCTTCTTATTAAGTTTGTTTCCAGACGCCGATACATCTTTATCCGAGCCATTATAGAGCTTGGTTTCTGACTGCAAAACCAACATAAGGGTTAGGAATTTACACAGCATCATGCACATTATGATATTATGAGCTGTGCCTTTAGTTGGGCTAAATTAGAGTGGCATAATACACACATATACCTATATTATTTATACATGCACGCACACAAATAAAATGTAAATATATATATATTTTTTTAAATAAGTAATTGATAAAACAAATTATTTTTAAAAAGTTATTTTATTTTGAACAAATATTAAACTGTGTGCATGTATATATAAATTAAACATTACCTCAAAAGAAAATAAAATATTAAACATTATTAGCATTAAAATAAAACATTTTTAAATTTATTTTTAGTTTTCATAAAACTAAATTAAAAATTAATAAAAAAACAATGGAGACATACAAAAAAAAAAAAACACCAATATAAATGACAAAACAAATAAATTACTAAAACTTAAACTTAAAATTAAAACCAGAACTAAAACATACATTTCTATTACTTAAAATAAAAGAAACATTACATTTTTATTTTAGATATACACATATTAAATAAAATAAAAAATGATATATAAACAAATGATATATATTCAGCCACAATATTTCCCTTTTATTACTTTTAGTAAAACTTAACCAATTAATACAAATTATGCAGATACATTATATTACATACATTATATATTATAGGACAAAAAAAAAACCTATAGTGATTTCTTTGATCAATTTTGCGATTTCAATTTTAATCACGGTTTTGACACACACAGATATGCTTTACAGTCATAAATGCATTTAGTGTGAATTTGAAACATATTTCCAAAAGAAAACCAATGAGAGCTTTATCACAAAGTTGTAACATGTCTCTAGAACAGACATAAATCAAAATAATCACTAAGTAACGGTGTCACTAAGTAAATCGTGCATGCATTTATTGTGTATTTACTACATTTCCGTATCAATCCATGTTAATTTTTAACGTGAAACATTCACTGTCACTTTAATTCAGTGTGTGCACTGCAGACTCTGTGCTCCTGGACTACGGCGTTATTTTAATGACAAATCAGTCACGAATCCGGCTTTATCTGGCTCAGACTAGCCATATCAATGCTGTGATGCATTAGTGAGTGAGGGATGCTAACTGGGTTATTTCTGAGGCACTGCTAATCCGCACTCACCCCCCTGCTGTCCCTTCACCTCTGAGACTCTCTTGACTATGTATAATTAATAAACACAGACTGATGACTGCTGGAGGACCTGACGACCCGCATCGATCCGATTCCTGCCCCAGAGGATCATGGGTAGGGAGGATAAACAGGAGTGTGAGTTTACCTTGCTCTTGGAGATGGAGTGTGAGGAGTCTTCTTTCTGAGGCAGGATTTCCTCTCTGCCACGATCAAAACCTGCGAAAACAAGACATTATGATTCAACTACGCTTATCTGAAAATATCAGGTGTAAACAAAACAAATCACCCTTTTTATGATCAGGGTTTCTACATCTGCTTCAACTTGGTCTGTCATCAGAAAAACCGTATCGTAAAAGTTAAATCTGCACTCGGTTATAAACTCTGATCCCAGAGCTGCATTCAGAGCTGGAGCAGAATCTGTGATTATTTCAGTCCCGCGACTCAGAGAAAATATCTGTGTGATGGCTGTATCAACACATCTGAGAGTCAAAGATTCACAGTATCACACTCTCTCTCTCTCTCTCTCACACACACACACACTCACACTCACACTCTCTCTCTCTCTCTCTCTCTCTCTCACACACACACGCACACGCCCACACACACCTCTCACACACACACACCCTCGCACACACACTCATACTCTCTCTTACACACACACACACTCTCATACACACACGCACAAACTCACACTTTCTTACACACAAACACACGCACACGCCCACACACACACACACACACACAAACTCATACTCTCTCTTACACACAAACACACACACACACACACACACTCACACTCTCATACACACTCCAACTCACACTCTCTCTTACACACAAACACACACAGACACATACACACTCTCATACACACTGAAACTCACACTCTCTCTTACACACAAACACAAACACACACACGCACACACGTGCACGCACACACACACACACACACACTCTACTGCATCTGATCTCTGAACAACATGAACTGCTCCTAACTTTAGTTAAATGTTTAGTAATTTGGTTGTTTGAGATTTCTTATTTATAGATTTTGTTCTTTCTTTTTGATTTGTCTATATAGTTTTGATAAAGTTTTATGGTAGGTGTTAAAATGGTTTGCCATTTTACAAGGCAGATTAAACATACATTTAATACAATACAAAACTTTTTTTTAAATTCAATTTTAATTGTACTTGCAATAAAATTAAGTTTTTCTTAGTTCATCTTACAAAATAAGTCCTTAAAAATTTTCTATTTTAAGTATATGTGTTTTATGTGCTTTAATAACTCCTGTGTTGTGATGGTGAGGGGAGAACGGATGTGTTTCATTAGATAAGGCCAAGGATGATCTGTCAATATCACTGTCTAAACTAGTGAGTTTTTCAGACAACTGTCACTTTATATAACATCTTTACTCGACAGACTCATTGTCTCGGCTTTGTTTAGCTGGAGTGGAAGAAAAAAGTTATTATTAAAAGAAATTATGATTGAAGACCCCATAAAGCAGCTTAATAAATGCAGTTTTCTATGATGGTTTACTGACACTTTGACTTTTCTAGGATGGGCGGGATGAATCACAAACCTTTTTATAAAGTGCTATTTGTTATTTAAAGACATCCCCGGTCCAGAAAGCTGTTTTTATTGGAATAAACTGTGCATACGCCCCTGCAGAATATGTAAAAACATCAATATTTTTGGTGTGTTAAAACATTTTAAATGCGCATATGCTTTAAAAAAAGTTTTTTTCTTAGATGTAAATATAACAAAGTTTAAGGAAACAATATTCAGCTCCGTTTATTTTACAATTTCACAGTTCAATGTGTTATTTGCTGTTCATTTGTGAAACTCACTAGCAATTTCTGCTTCAATTTTTCTGCAATAATTTATGTTTTGGTGCATCTGCTAAACAGTTTATTTGATTATTTTTCAGACGTAATGTATTGTACAGATGATCTCAAAGCAACACCCGCTGACGACTTAAGACTTTAAGCCCAGTTTAATAACAGCAGGCGACTCTTTCCTGCTTTATGAGTCACATAAGAGGCTTTAATAAAGAAAACTGTGCTTTTTACTGACAGCATCTTCATCAAGTCTCAAGATTATAGCATTAGAGTCTCACCAGATGTTTTTGGATCAAGCGAGCTGCGGATGTAAATGACGACCCATCGATCAGGTAATCAAGTCTATTGTTTCCCGTTCCTCCTCCGCAAACCATGCCAAGCATTGTGTTCATTTCAGAAAAACAAGCCCCTTCAAGAGCTCTTCAACATGTTAATCATACATAGAAAAATCCACACGTGCTTAACCTGATGAGAGCATCAGCACAACTCGTCTATTAGCATATTAGCGACCGATTCTGCGCCGCATAAATCTGCATTAACCACGCTTTCATTCAACAACAGGCTCAAGTGTGTCAGGATGTAGATTTACTTCACAATCTGACTGGAACGGGACAAACTATCCTATTGATTAAAGTGCGCGCACACACACACACACACACACACACGAGTAATTATTCAGTCACTAGATATCTAGTCTGACTTCAAGACTGTCCTTAAAAAAACATTAAGCACGAGCGACCTTTAAATTACTCCTTCCTGTCATTTTAGATTTATTAATAAAACACATCTCTAAAACTCAATACATTTACAACGCATTTAAAAATGCAGAACTGCACTTCTGATGGAAGTATAAAGATTGTTTTTCTTTACAAAAGTAAATGTATGACAGATATGAAGAACGGGTTAATAATTCGTTTTGTTCCACTTATTCAAATGACTATATCTTTAATCTTTAGACTAATATTTAATATAATGATATTCATACTAGTTTGTTGTAACTGTTTATAATAATATTAATAATAATGCAATTATTTTATTAAATAAAAAAATAGTGATTTTAAAAAATCATTCGACTTAAAAAAAACAAAAAACAAACCTTGTGTTATAAATATTTAATAATAACAAATTATTTTTTGTTGTTGTAGTATAATAAATTAATTATTGTGGTGTTTTCGTTTACAACAATATTTGATTTATAATAAATAAATATATTATAATAATAAATAAAAATCGTGAATCGTAAAAACATGATTACATTATGAAAATGTAATTATTATAATAACACAATATTTTGAAATTGTCAGTCAGATATAAATGTATACATCTATACTATACATCTATAGATATAAATAGATGCATCTATGAAGAGTTTAGATGCAGTCTAAATTTCACTTTAATTGCATTGAAAAGGAACTATACATTGCCATTAGTGTAAAATGACTGAACCTAAACATAGGAGCTATCTATCTATCTATCTATCTATCTATCTATCTATCTATCTATCTATCTATCTATCTATCTATCTATCTATCTATCTATCTATATATACATACTGAAAAGAGAGAGAGAGAGAGAGAGAGAGAGAGAGAGAGAGCGAGAGAGGGAGAGAGGGAGAGAGAGGGAGAGAGAGAGAGAGAGGGAGAGGTTGGACTGGATATAAATCTAAAACTAAATATTTCCTCGTACTGAAAAGCACTGGCAGATCTCAGCAGCACTGCAGACTTTCACCTGTTCATCAAACATTCAGCACACGTGCCTGCAGACGGACAGAGAGTCCAAGCTCAGAGAAAACTATCACTGCCCTGATCATTATATTTGAGTAATGCACACAAAAACAACCCAGACGGGGAATCAGGACTGATGCCTGAACCCTTTAAACACATGAAAGTATTGAGCATGAACGCATGAAGCTGTTGAGTCAGTGACGTGTGGGATATTTCCACACTCCTGCAGCGTCCTTGACTACGACACACCAGCAGAGACGGGTGTAATTCCACCCGCTCGCCCTCAACAGCTTCAGTCCATCTGAAGGGCAGAGAGCATCGTCTAGAAACACAGACAAACTATCGGTTTAACACATGAGAGCGATTCTACAGACTTGTGTTCGGGTCATTTTGACCCGGAGAGGATTTTCATTTCTTCAAAAAGCTAGCTAATGTCATCACATTGGACTAAAATCTACAGAGTAGAACAACTTCCCCAAAAAAACTATATATATATATATATACACACAGTATATATTTGGGACTTTTTCCCACCTTGTTAGACTAGTGGTTCATGGAAAAATTGTTACAAAAAAATTAATGTTTTGTTGTAATTAATCATTTTTTATTTATCATTGTAATATATTTTATAATAATAATAATAATAATAACCATGCTATTGAGTTTCATTATAATATAATGAAATTGATTTGTTATTTTGTATACTAATACTAATACTACTAATAATAATAATAATGCTATTTTTGTCATTATTAAATATTTATAATAGTTACAGTTTGGTTTTCTAATTATTAAAAAAAATATATATTATTAAATAAATAACTAAACAATACTACTACTAATTATTATTATGCTATATTAAAAAAATCATATTCACATTTTTACTCTTAGTTATACTTGTGGTGTTGGTTAATAATGGATGGCCTACCAAAAAAAAAAAAAAAAAAAAAAAAATGCAATCTCATGATGCTTCATTAATACCAAATATGAACTCATGCACCATTTTTCAGTGAATATTGCCATAATTATGCAAAAACTATATTATTTAATTTATACAATTTTCATTCAAAAACTGAGGTGCATCAATCATTTAAAAAAACAAATACAAAACCTATGCTAAAAGAGAAAACAAGGTGACACAAGATTTGCTAATAATAAAGCATAAAAAGAGATTTACAAGCAATTTTTAAAAGGCTGGACATTTTTGCCTGGGAAGATGAAATGAGGTAAAGGATATTCAGAACAGCACTGAGTTAAAACTCTTATTTTTGTCTAGTTTGACCTGACAATGTGAGCATCACAGCCTCATTAATGAAGAATAAAGCAAAATCACCTCGTCCTTGAAGCGTATGAGATGAATGCAGTGTTATTGCGAGTCATCCGGTCAGCACACAGGTGTCAGGACCGAAATGCACCTGTGTTTCTGCACACACACGTCTATTAATAGTCACACATCGGTGCTAATCTGAAAGCTCGTACAGTAAAGTGCAGATCCGGAGCGGCACGCTGAAAAATTAATCTATGGGATAATAAAGCTCAACTGATTCCGGAATTTAAAAAAAAATACCCTTTAAAATCAGTTTTGGTGAAAATGCATGAACCTTTAAAGACAAATCAAGTGCTCTGTGGTTTAGCAATGACATATGCAACTGTTTCTTTAACACATATTTCTGCTTTTACTGTGCATTTTATTAAAAAAATAAATAAATAACCTTTCAACAGCATATAATGACTTGCTCTACCTATAAAACAACTTTCCTTGTTAGGTGATGTCATGAAGGACACCTTTCCTCATCAAATAAAATTGCATGGATAAAAATGAAACACTTTTCACTCGGAACAACATTATGAAAGTTGCAAAGATCTTCTAGCATAATGTAGCTGTTAAAAAAGAAAAGAAAAGGGAACACACATAAGATTTAAGAAACATTTAAGAAACAGCTAAGAAATATTTAAGCTTTTTGCAAAAAATAAATAAATATACAAATATAAAAATTACAATAAACAAAAATTACACAGATTTTTTCAGTTAAAAATGCATTAATATAATTTAATAAATTTAAAAAAATAATAATAAAATCAGCATAAATCGATTGTAGAAATAATTACAGTTACTCAGCGGAAAAGCATGAACAAGGTTAAAATATAGTTAGTTAGTTAGTAAGTCAAATTTTATGAGATTAAAACAAAAAAATATATACTGATGATTAATATATAAGTAAATAATATAAATAATAAGTATATATATATATATATATATATATATATATATATATATATATATATATATGTGTGTGTGTGTGTGTAAGTCACTTTGAATAAAAGCATCTGCTAAATGCATAAACTTAATAAAATTTTAATTTAATTTAATATATAAACCTTGTTAATGTGTATTTAAAATATATTCAGTTTTTTTTGTAATATTACAGAAACTTAACTGACTAATTTGATTACATTATTTTTGATTATAATTCAAAAAGATATGAATTTTTTATGCAATCCAAATAAAATAAAAATCTCACATTTATGCCTTAATTAATTTTCAGTAAAAAAAAAATAAAATAAAAAAAACCCCAGACAGATTTGAATCATCTTAACTTCGCAGATATATAATATAATTATATAATATAATATTAATTCATTCATTCTGCAAATTTTTTACGTCAAAAAAAATAGCGATTTGTTTCTGAACCAGACAGTTTAGTTAGGCTAATGGGAAAATGAATGAAAAAATGAGCGTTTGCTTTCGAGCTCAGCATCTTTGTCTACTATAATGAAGCGATTCAGTATTAAATCAAAGCCATTACCCTGTGAGCGAACCCAGCTGATATTAACACAGGTGAACGTGACGCACACACATAAGATTTGCCCCAATGCAATGCACTCTGGGTCCATTAGCTAATCTCTGCTCACTGAACTCCATTAAAAAAATAAAACGGATTAGGATAATGAAAATGCAGGGTAATCGTACAGATGTGAGTTTTAAAATAAAAACACTCTCTCTGAAGAATGCATGTCGGGTAAAGGCCTGTGTGCGTAAAGAAGAGCATTTAATGCATCCCTCTCTTCTTCCGATCACAATCATGAGGGATGAATTTAGCATGAGTCAGATTTACTGTGAAAGCTGAAACTGCTCGATATCTGCAGCAGAAACATCTGCGTCCTGCTCAACAGCTCGATCTACTGACCTTGAGCAGACGACAGAGCAAAGACACTCCTGAATCACGCTATTTTCATCCTTATGATTCCCATCAAATTAGGTTCCTCTCTGGAACTGAATGATTTGGTACTGAATGTCATTCTTCAGCTAATGCAGATAAGACACAGTAGTAAAATCAGTCTCATACTTAGTAAGTCTAATTCAGGCTGGTTGAATCAAGTCCTTTTCAACACTGTGAAGGTGTACATTACTTAATTATAATACTTGATTAGTCAATTCAATGCAGTGCAATTAATGACCCAAATTATATATATACACTTTTTTATATATATAACATTAAATAAAATATAATTAAATAAAATACATTATTATTATACTATATATTAAAAACATATTTTAAAATATATTACCAAACATTACTTATTTAGGATATATTTAGGATAATTTATTCATTAATTATTTAAATATTAATAAAGACTTTACATGGAATCAAAATTGTAATCATACCGATATATTATTAATAAGAGTAAATTTTAATAGAATATTATTAATAAAAACCACAAAACCAATATAAATGTAATAAATGGTATATTTTTTTTAGAAATATTATGAATTATAAAGATATAATAATAAATATTCATACAATATTATATTATTAATAAACACATAAAACAAATATTTATTTAACAAATTGTATACAATTTTTATCAATCAAAAAAATAGATTACTAAAATAATATATATATATATATATATATATATATATATATATATATGTGTGTGTGTGTGTGTGTGTGTGTTATAATATCATTAATATTATAATATATTCTTTTTAGATCACTACTTCAAAATAAACATATTTATTGTTTTTATAAATAATATATACTATTACAATTTTGTCTCTGGTTTAATGTTTTCATTATTCTTTTTATAATTAGAAAGTAATTAGTTGTAACTATAAACTCAACAATACACTAAACAAATAAGTAACAAAAATAATAAATTGCTAACCTTTTTGATTTATATATTGCTCACTATATACTTAGCAATAAATTTAATTGAAGGTTGAAATTAACATAATGCATCAAAGAACAGTCATGCAATAAATAAGAGATGCTGTCAGTTAACAGAAGCACTTTAGTTTGGAGAGCTGTCTAGAGTCAAACACACAAGTTCAGACGAAAGCAAGCTGGCAAAACAATAAAACTTAAATGACTGCTGCTAGAGTTACCCATCCTGGCACAAATGCCTTGGTCAAAACTATCTGCCAAACAAATGAAACAGGTAAAGTTTCCCGAGATGGACCCACCTGGCAAGCAGACGGACAGCTCGTTGTAGCCCCCAAACGAGGCGTTGCGTATGAGTTTGCGTCCGTCGGGATGAGCCGGGCGCCCCGAGATGGTTCCTCCACAGGTGGAGAACCGGCGGCGGCCCAGGATCCCGTCTGCCTTCATCATGAGGGCGGCCTCACCCTGAAGAGGGCGAGGCTGAGGGGCTGCGGCGGTAATTCGGCGGTCACCACACACACACAATCAGCTCTGCTCTACACACATACTCCACTGCTGCTAGTACTACAGCGGGCCGAGCGCTCTGAAGATACTCTCACGCTCGCTCTCTGTTACTCACTGCAGCTCCTCCCTCTCGCTCTACAGGCGCTGTGTGTGTGTGTGTGTGTGTGAGAGAGAGAGAGACAGAGAGAGAGAGAGAGAGAGAGAGAGAGAGAGAGAAAGAGAGAGCCATGGTTCACAAACTGAATGGAACTGACCACCAGAAAACATTGTTGTTATTTTTTCCAGTTTTATTCAGATCAGATTGCATGATGTTTGTGGTAAATCTGACAAAAAAAAAAACAACAAAAAAAAACATTTATTTTTGTTTTATTTCTTAAATTATATATAATTGAGAGAATATGATATAAAATAAAATACCAATAAAAGTAATTTATCATCTCATTTTTTTAATATTTAAACTTTACAAAAAATCATATATATTATTAAAAAATATATATTTATAACGTGTGTTTTATGTGTGTGATTCATAGAAAATACAATATAAAATAAAAACAAAAAGGTCAACATAACAATTACAGTTATATAACATTTAACAATACATATACTATGAATAATATAAATAATTAATAATATGAATAAAATAAATAATATTTATATATTTTTTATGTAAGAAAAATTATGCATGGCTTTTATAATTATTCTCAGTAGCACTATATATATATATTACTTATATATACACACACATACATATACATACACACACAAATACACACACACACATACACTAGGGATGCTCATTTTACCCGGTTAACCGACAGTAAGAATTTTGACCGATTAATACACGGATTAAACGGTTTAAAAAGTATTTTTTTCCCAGTTATTATCAAAATATTTTTAAAAAATTGCTGCATGGTTAAAATATGCTGTGCGAAGACCTAAAAAAAAATTGCGTGGCCTAAGTCACATTTTATAATTCTATTCAGAAATAATGCCAACGCAAAATGTTTACAAACATTGCAAACATATAGGCTAGACTATTTTTGTTCTCCCCCCTCACTCCATGGCAAATCTTTTAAATTTAACAGTATTCAGAAAAGAATAAGAGTTATAAATGTAAGAAGCTTTAGCTACAGTATATAGGACAAGCCTAAACAAATTAATTTAGGCTAAAACCAACATTGGGTCTCTAATTCGACATAAATCCAAATGTTTCTAAATTTGAGATGTATTTGAATAACAAAATATTATTAAACAAAATGCATGCACAGATTTGACTATATATTTAAGCTGAGCAGTGTGTTTTTTCCGTTTGTTTGACTGACTGTAATTTATTATGATAATGAAAAGGCTGCACATTTTTTTCCTTCTAACAATAGAAACAACTACTCATTCTAGGCATTCAGATAATCAAAACTGTAAAAGGTTTGCTTTTATTTATGTACATTTACAATAAAAAAACAATCTTTGTGCTTTTATAAAATAAAGAAAATTAGGACGCCGCTTTCTGCCGTCTTGGTTTCCTTTTGCACCTGCACACTAGACTAGCTTACTTGATGCACTTTTTTTTCATTTATTAAGTAAAAATATATTTATTGTATAAGTCTATTGATTTGTTATTTATAGCTTAGCTTTATTATGTTTTTCTCGGCTCGCTGAAGTGAAGCAGATGCGTGATGTGATCATGTGAATCTTCATGTTCTTTTGTTTGCTGCTTTTTGCGCATGCATAATTAATCCCTGGGTAACAAATGTTAGTATTTGTAACGGGTCACAGACACTTATCCTTTCTAATTTAATTCAATTCTAATTTAAAATACACTTGTTGGTGAACGGTTAATAATCGGTTAACGAGTGTCAGTTGTCGGTTAGGAGAAATTACCAAAATGAACATCCATAACATACACACACACACACACACACACACACACACACAGTATATAAATATATATACAGTTAGTATTATTTATATATTGATATCTTTTTAAATAACAAAAATAATAAGTTACATATTATAAATAAAATGTATATCATAGATGACAACATGAATATGAATGCATTATTAATTATATTAAAATGATTATTACTATTACTATTATTATTATTATTATTATATCTCAATAGCACTATGATAACGTTTTAGAAATCAGTACAAATTAAATGCCAATACAATAAATACTACCATGATGTATAAATACTTTAACACATTTCCCATTACAGTAATAAGAATAAGAGTTGTATGCATTATGAAACTGAAAATGGTCCTTTGTGTGTTTAAATAACCAGGCTTTTACCATTAAATAACACAAAAAAAAATATTAATGGCTTTATGCAAAATACAATTTGAACTATGACGTATTCATAAAAACATGTTTAAGCTTTTGTCAGATTCACTTTATGACTGTTTGTGAATCATTTTATGTGTCCATGACTCAGATCTGATTTTCCCTTTCTGTCTCTGTCTCAGTTAGCTCGCTCACAGAGAATGCTTTATGAAGGACACTGACTGAATCTCTAAAACAATCACACACACACACACACACCTGCTTCACTAACAGCGCTGGTGAAAACAGAATCAAGCCATTGGCATCTCTAGATACAGACACATAACCCACCTGACCACACAATCAACTGTACAATCTGACACTTCTGGGAGAAGCTGGAGCTGCGTGAAGATGCAGCTCTCATGAAAACTCATATACGACTCACAGTAACCAAGTTTGTCACAAACCCAATCAAAAAGCATTGACTTGAAGCAACAGACAAGAAACATCACACGCTGTAGTTTAAGCTTGCATCAGTCTCAGCAAACAGCACTAATTAAATACACATGCATAATGGCCAAAATCTGCATAATGCATTCAATGATGCAATGGAAACCGCAGTACTGGGAATTTGTTCGAATCCCTCAACTTAACTCTGAGTGATTGTGATAGGCAAAAGCAGTACGCAAAACAGCACTAACAAGCGATGCATCTCCAAGAGAGCGTTTAGTCGCAGTAGGATCCAAAATAAAAACTGATTTCCTTCAAGTCACTTTAGAAGATGTTTGTTTGGCGTGAAATGTCAACAAGTAACTCACAGGAGGAGGCCGTGCAGACCGCTGGGACTTCCAGTGAAGCGCTGTCTGTTTCTTAGTACAGCTTGTGCTGTAAATTCAGCCTGTGTTTGGTCAATGAACTGGAGAAGAGCTCCAGAGGAGGCAAACAGAAGGTTAAAGAAGTTCAAGCAGCTTTTAAACACTCCTGATTCCTCTCTTCTCCATCCAATCAGAATTCAAGCCGGGTCTCGTAACCAATCGGAGCGTTCCTCCCGGACCCTGCTGATGTCGCTCTGAAGTTGCTAGGCAACAGCCTCACCAAAAAGAAGCGAGAGGATGACTGTGAATGATGCCCTAATTTACATAACTAATTAAGATGCTCTGGCGGATGTGTAATTGAAAGCCTACTGCTCATTATCCTGTGCTGAATGGAAGTTATGCTGCATCTCTGAAGCATTTAACGACCTGAGACCTCGATTACCATTGCATCACTGAATGCACGGCCTCTTCCTGTGAGTTACTTTTTGACTTTTCACTCCAAACAAACAGCTTCAAATCTATCTCTATCTATCTATCTATCTATCTATCTATCTATCTATCTAGGAGTCAGTTTGGGTTAATTTGGCTGTTTAATTGTCTACTGCACTCCAGTCTTCTGGTCTTGTGCCCATCAGAAGAGTCTTTATGGGCTGACTGTGTCTCTGAATGAAGTTATTTTCAGCAGGTATCACTGCTGGTAATCTGTAAAGCCACAGAACACACTCAAACACGGCAGGCGACGTTCCTGTAGCACAAGATGGATGGAAACATGCCCACTTTAGCTGTGAGCCGCAAGCTCTGCGCTGAAGATATCGGTCACAGATCTGGAGACAGGGGTTTGTTTATCTGCTGCGGACCGACACACACACACACACACACACACACACACACACACACACACACACACTATGTGGAAAAACATCTGAGGTCAACACTATGTTAATCTTTTCCATAAAAAGCCATCCGATGTCTGCTTTGCACTCAAGTGAAGTCTGTTCCTTTAATTCTTAAAAGCCTTTGTTTCTCGTTCTGAGCTTCGTTCACAGAAGCCGTTGTTATTTATCCTTTGTGTGCTTCACTGTTCACTGTACATTTGCTCAGTTTTCTGTGCTTCATCCCTTGCAACAGTATCTCAGAGTGTGTTTGTAGTAACCTGAGCAGTTCCAGTTAGATCTCCAGTTACCACTCAACTAAATGAGTAACCCATCAGCGTCAGGTTAATCTGAACTAGAGTGGTTAATAATCCAGACCACTGTACTGTTAACATGAATCTGTAACTAGTAGTGGACGACAATCAGAAAATGACAGTAAAATTTACAAGTAAACACAAGGAACTGGCATGTAATATTAAACCATATTAAAATTCGATATGATTTTATCAACATAATTAAAAACCAAAACACTATGAACTACAATTAATCATTTTAAATGCTGTAAATAATGTTAGTCATCACTATATTATAATGTACAGTATACTTTTTTTTGTGCTATAGATTAAATCTAAAAATATTATTATATTTTAAGTGTTTAGTGTTAAAAATTCACTTTAGATGACAGCAAAGGTTATGGTAATGCTAAAACGTCAATTTAAGTGTGCATATTTGTTTGTGTGTAGTTATAATGTGTAAGGTGTGTATGGATACATATGTGAGATCAACTGTTCAGATTTTCTATGAATGTGTGTTAATATGTATGATTGTCATTTTTATTTTCTTTGCACGAAATAAACTTAAACTTAACTATTAACTAACTGCTTATTATCATGCATATTGGTTGTTTATTAGTGCTTTTAAAACACATATTAATGTATGATCGTATTTTAAATCCCTTAATCTCTACTCCATACCAAAATTGATCAACTAGATTACGAACTATTAATTAGCAGCAAATTATGATTTTGTTTAGAGAAAAATGTAATATATGAATACTTAAAATGTAATTCTTATAGTGAATATCTGTTCCTATTCTAAAGTGTTAGATTATCTAAACACATAAATAAGTTTAACAAGCACCTCATGAAGCTGGTTGAAGAAGCTCAAATATAAGACTCAAAGTGAGTGATTAATTTAAGCAAAAGCATCAGATAAGATGCTTTCAGACATGATGCGCTCAATACCTGATTGATGCACTAAAGGTGGCCTTTGGAAGCCACTGGAACCTTATGCAACCTGGCTATGAGCCTGGATTAGCAGCCTAACGAATAAGATTAAATGAGTCAGAGCACATTGAACACTACTAAACAAACCGCCCAAACAACCAATATCTTCAAGAAACCCATCTCAGATTGAATACCCCACTACGCCTTTAGGAAACCACTTGTAATGATACGATTTCACAAAAAAACAGCCACAATTTTCCACTTTAACAAGCAGATTTACCAGTGAAACTTTGCTTGAATTCTGTTCTCACCAGGTGCTATTGCAAGCGGAGGGTGACACAACTATAAAAGCGACATATTGTCATCTGATTATACTAAATTCGCACTAACTATCGACTAGAACGCTAGTGTAAGTACTTGCCTTGTGTGCAGGAAGTTTAATTAATCAATTACCCGCCACACTCTTGCATTCAGAAGTTTCAAGTCCAACCTTCTCCATTCACAATCAAACCTTCATTAGCCCACAAAACCACCATGATATTACCAAACAGTGGACGATATGTGAAAGGCACGCTCACACACACGTCCTCCCATATGCAAATGACCCTGTATCTGATTGGCTGGTCTGACGGAACATTTAGGTTAAGCAGCTTCTGATTGGCTGAGCTGCACGCTGTGCATTTTAACCTCATTTGCTGTATGTAATCCATTAATTCCAGGCCAACCACACCTGCTCTCGTCTCACACTGAGCGAGGAGGCCAGTAAAGAGGATTTGTGTGCATATCGGTTGCTGTACTGATGCTATTCCGGGTGTGTTCTCACCAGGAGAAAGCTGCGGCGCGTCTCGTGTTGGGTTCCTGCTGCTGGCACTGAATAATTGAGTGAAACGTGGCCCACATCAACTCGCAAAGAAACTTTCTATTATAAATCTGTGAGCATCAGAAGACGCACAAACGGGAGTGATTCATCCCAGACTGAAAAGAAAGTGTGAATGTGCTTTCAAAGCGATGGTGAGGGGAAACTGCTGTTGCTATGGAGACCTGAGAAGATGCGAGAGGTCCGATGGTTTTGAAAGGTTTCGACTAGCAGCGGTTTTGTGCAGAGGTGATGGCGTGTGTCAGCGTCTAGTCTTTTCAGAGGAACTGAAAACAAGTCTCATGCCATACGTATGATGCTCAAACGTGAGCAATTAAATCAGAGACCACGACGAGGTCTAAAAACAGCAACGCAGTGCACTTAATCAGACTAAAATCATCAATATAAAAGCCAAATCCTCTGACAACTTTAATAACCGCCGTGTAGAGATGTGAGCCTGGTGTGTGTGTGTGTGTGTGTGTGTGTGTGTGTGTATCAGAGGTCGTTGACTAGTAAATATGACACAGGGATTATGACGATCACACGGACACATTACATGACATCACAATATTGAACTTTGACTGCACATGACTGTCAGGGTTCAGGCACCTTTCGACTTGCAACACTTTACTAAATTATCTTTTTTTTATTATGTTTGAAAACAACTGTATAAATCACTAACGATCATTACTGATCATTAACTATTATTAAAAGTCTTTAAACAATTATGTATGTACACACACACACACACACACACACACACACACACACACACACACACACACACACATATATATATATATATATATATATATATATATATATATATATATATATATAAAAGCACACAATTATTGATAATAAACAGTTATTCAAATTATATATAATACACACATACAAAATATATCATAAAACACATAATTATCAACAATTAACAATTAACAAAAAAGGATAAATTATTTTATATATTATATTATATTTATATATGTATGTATATATAAACACACACATTATTAACTATATTGATATATAATTATTGATAATTAACAATTATTAAACCAATAATTATTGAACAAATATTTATTGATCATTAGAAATATATAGTTATTGTTTAATTACGTCCGTATAATTACTGATAAGCAACAGTTAAATAAAAGTGAAAACAATTAAAATAATATATTATTTTATGCTTGATTATAGAGATTTCTTGGGTCATTTTCTATTTCTATCCCAGTTTCAGTCACTGTAATTAATATATTAACATAATATAAAAAAATCTGCTGACTTTAATGTGGGGAATGAGTGTTTTACTCAAAAAGCAATGTTCTAATTTAAAATAATTCAAAGAAAACTGATTCACCACAGAAGCTTCCTGTGACATTTGCAAGTTGCCCTTTTAAGACTGCTTGATAGTCTTCCTTGTTTGTGTGAACCCAGGGCAGCCGCATTCTTCTTTACTAGAAGCAAAACAATGAAAGACTGCACATGATCTTGGACTTACTCTGTTCTGGTCTGATTTTGTGTCACTTCGGCGCTCTCTAGTGGTGAAAACCAACACTAAAGAGGGGAAAACTGGTCTCTGTGTCAACACTGAACTCAAAATAGATCCCATTTATGTTCTTAATAAATGCTTTTGACCTCATTGTACCTGATTTAGTAGTAGTAGTATAATTTTATTTAATGCCATGCCAGCATCTATTTTTTGCTCCTGAATTATTATTTAAAGACAAGAGTGTTGTTTTGAAAATCTTCCAGCTCAATCTAATAACTTTGCTGCTGTTGTAACCTGATGTAAAGTGCACAGGTCTGGGATCAGATTTCACCTTCATGCAGATTTGGCCTTTACAGCGTACAGGCCACACATCCTTCATGCCATAGAGGCCTGCTGCTGCTCTCTTACCGTGGCTGTAGCTGAGGGAGGGGCTTGTGAGCAGGTCTTTACTGGGCGTCTGAAGCCCCGCCTCCTTCCCACGCTGACTCATCCTTCCCGGGGTCAGAAGCGCCGCATCATCACCAAGCATTAAGGCAGCTGTGGAACAATCACAAATACAGAAGGTGTATTCATAACACAATAGATGCTGAATCTGATTGTTTGAAATCTGGTTTTAAAGGGTCATGATACCCCAGACCACTTTTTCTGAGATTTTAGCAGAGGTTTTTTGTGTTGTACATCAATAAAGCCTGATCGCCTTGGATTCTGAACCACATGAGGATGTGGTTTGGACTGGGTTTATAAACACTTCTATTGATTTGAGTCCCGAAACACCTGAACAAACTGATGAGCTTCCACCGTGGTTTAACTGATACACACATATTGTTGTAAAGTGCCCCATCTAGTGGCCAACATGAGAAATAAAACAGATAAGATGTTTACATGATATTGTGCAGAAAACTGTTATCTTATTTTCATCTGAAGGGTCTGTTTTTAAAAGCAGATTAGTGTTTAAAACAACTGTTTCAGATCTAATCTCTTCATCATCATACACAACCTTACAGCACCGCAACAGGATTACAAACATCACTATTATTGTCTGCATATGTGTGTGTGTGTGTGTGTGTGTGTGCAGTTGGGGAAATTTAATGCATTAGAAAATCTGCATAATGACGCAGCATAAAACATTGGTGGAATAACACCCATTTCTGGTGAATATATGCATATGTGTGTGTGTGTGTGTGTGCTTGACGCTACACGTGTCTAACAGCACGTACACGTACACACACGTACACACACACACACACACACACACACGGGTCGGCCGCTTAATGTGATTCAAAAGCAAATAAAGGGGAAGCTGAAGAGACAGAGCTGAATCACTTTATTTGAATCATTCTAGATTCTCGTTTGAGATTCAATATGAATATTTCATCCTCATCACTGTGGCTGTGAAGAAACGAATTACTAATAAGCCAATTAACAAAATAGGCTTGTTGTAAATCTCAAATTGTGAGTAATCGTATACTATAATCTCTACTTCACATTAATCTATACTAAAAGTCCCTTAGACGTGTGAACTCCTGAATTTCTGTGGAATTGCATCAAACGTTCAAACAAGAACCATGTAGGAAATGAAATGTCAGTGTCAGACTTTAAAGCATCAGAGTCATATTTGTTGTGTGTTTGCTGCACATCAGAGACACACAGAAAGTTCAGAGCCCTTGTAATTAAATCATTGGAGCTTCTCACTGGAAAATACTTTTTATAGACAGAAAGGTGATATTCTAGACTAAAAGAATAAACTGGAGCACAACCATAATCTCCATTAAGAGGGTAGATAATTGGATATTGTCTACACATATGTATATACACACTGTATAAAAAAAGAGTATGCTTGGAATTTAATTAATTTAATTTAATTTAAAGCACATATCATAAATATAAAATATAATATATATTTGTTTACATAGAATATACAGAAGAATACATAAATTATATATGTATATGTATATGTGCATATAATAAAAATTATTTATTTATTTAAATTTGATTTAATTTAAATTAATTTAATCATTTATTATTTCAAAGATGATATCTGGACACCATTCACTGAATTAAACTATGAATAGTAAAACATGTTGTATAGCAAGTTCATGTGACTATATAAAAAAACAATACAGTTTTGAAAGAAGAAAAGGTTTATTGTTAACTCTGTTCCTCATAATGTTAAAACAACATGCTTTATATAGAATATATAAGGTTTAGTATCTCATTCATGAACACAGAGTGTATGCAGACTTTGACATGCATAAGCACAGATAACACACACAGATGAATGCTAGCCTCTTACCTGGGGTGACAGGGGTTTCTCTGCTCTCTGCATGATGCTGAACACACACACACACACACACACACACACACACACACACACACACACACATCACAGACAGACACACACAGAGAGGGTCCGCCAGACAGTGTTGGTTTTGGTGTCGGTGGGATTTTGTGCATTGGGACACGTTGGCAGCAGACAGACAGACGGCATGAAAAAAAGACAAACAGGGAAAAAAAAGAAAAGCAGCATTAGTGAAAAAAATGACAAACACATATTGACACATAAGACACTGGCAACAAAATCCAGCTGAACAGAGCATGAAAGACTAAGCAAAACAAAATCAGGGCAGCTTAGACGAGCCAATCACACACTCATAACACAGTCCGGACAATGTGGATTAGCAAAGATTATAGTGAACCGAGATCAAAGCCACGACAATACAAAGCTCTGGGATTCTGATTGGTCGACACATCTGTCAATCAAACAGTACAACAAAAACATTGAGTAATTGGCACCCACATTGAGTTCGGTTTAATCAAATGAAGCCGGTTTGAGGTCGTGTAGGTTATTGATGGATTAGGAAAGCTTTTAGAGCCTCTATGGAAGGCTGTATTCAAATTAAATCTATATATAAATGTGTGTGACCTGTTTATACAGTGTTGAACAATTAATCCCAGTTCCCTTGAACATTTTCAGCTGTGTTTGTAAAGCATCATACTCGGGGTTAGTGATTTGAACAAACGCTTAAATTGCACTTCAGATCATGTGGATTGCTGTTCATTTGCTTGTATAATAATAAAAAAAGAGCATATTGAACATAAAACTAACAAGCCTAATCATGTCAGTCTGTCTGAATGTACGATAAACCAGCGAACCTAATCTGTTAAAATGTTTTAGCTCTGTACAAATATAACGTAATAACAGTCAGAGCGGATAGAGAAGCTCAAGGATTTGTGATGTTTGAACACTTATGACAGTATCAAAGCTGTTTTCAGCATTACTGGGATTAAGTATAAAAAAAAAAACACTGAATAAATCCAAAAGCCTCTTTCACTTTGTATTGCATTGCGGGCAAAGTTGATATTGTGAACCCAAAACTGAAATGGTTAAAAAAGATTTGTGTTACTGAAATATTAGCTAAATAAGTTGAAGTACTAAAACGACTGAAACTGAAATAAAATAAGGCTAAATAGAAAAAAAACTACAAAAAGTTCATAAACATTTTCATAAGATGCTAAACCTATACCTTAAATTAAAATGAAAACTGAAAATATGAAAGCTACTTGTAAAATAAAGATAAACAGAAATACAAAAAAGAAAACTACAAAAAAATAAATAAAAACAAACAAAATGTTATACATAAAATTACTTAAAATTCAAAAGAAAATGTAAAATGTATATAAATATTTGAAATGTAACAATACAGTGCTTATAGAAATAAGAACTATATATAATTAAATAATTATTTGCTAATTTTGCCTTACAACAAACTAATAAAAGATTACTGGCGGTAGTAAAAGCAAAATATGGCTCTACAAATATTAAATCAGGAGACTGATGACTTTTCAAAACATGTTATTTTAGTGTTTTTGTACAATTTTCAGAACTTGCCTCATTTCTTTTAGTTTGATGTTGTAAGGCAAAATATGTATATATATATATTTTATTATAAACAAAAACTTCTAAAAATGGCAAGAGAACAAAATGACTAAACTCAAAATTCAAATGAAAACTGAAAATACAAAAATAAAAGCTAATTCAAAATATTCTGAAATATTACAATAGTATACAGAGTATACAAAGACTGTGGGATACGCTATATGTGTGTCCCAAATTCTGTACAGCACATTTTAGCAAATGCAGTAGTCCGTCTGGTAATTTAATGTGAACATAAAATGTGAAAACTTTAATATATAACCCACATACTTCATAATATATTCATTATATCATTATATATAACTGTTTTGATCCTCTATTTAAACAAAGCTCTAGCTCATCTACTACAGGTAATCTGCTATAAAGATATTTTCACAAACTGGAAGCTTTTTTTAAGACACTGGCTAATTATGAATAGATCCATTTGATAAGTTTTACACAGTAAAAGCTGCACTTTGATATGGAGACTCGTCATGCAAAAGCAAGCATTTCTGACTATAAATGAAATGCATGATTCAATGCCAGCTTTCATTCATTTATTCAGGGAGTAAAAGCATCTGATAATAGGAGGGATAGAGAGATAGAGCAAGTATTATTCAGCTGGTCATGTGATGTCGGCGGTTCATTACAAGCTAGAATGAAACATTTAATTATTTCTCTTTGAAAGAAATGAATACTTTTATTCAGGAAGGACGCATTACACTGATCCAAAGTGACAGTAAAGACATTTGTAATGTTATATAATATTTCTATTTCAAATAAATGCTAAATCTAGTTATCATAAAATCCTGATATTAAGCAGCACAACCGTTTTCAACATTGACAATGATCAGAAATGTTTCTTGAGCCGCAAATCAGTATAAAGAATGATTTCTGAAGGATCATGTGACACTGAAGTCACTGAAAATTCAGCTTTTGATCACAGGAATAAATTACATTTGACTATATATTCAAATAGAAAACAGTTATTTTAAATCATAGTAATATTCCACAATTTATAATGCATTTTTATGAAATAAAGCCAGCGTTGGAGCGCATAAGACACTTCTTTCAGAAATATTCATTGGCCTCAAACATTTGACTGATAATGTTTGAAATCAAACTAAATTATAAAGGAAAACAGACATTTTCTCTCCAGGACAGATTTAGCTCTGCGGCGTTGTTCTGATGCAAAATTATGGTGATGACAGACTATTCTGTCTGGAAGTACAAATCAATGGAAATGCTTATCAGACGCCACACACAGAGTCTATTAATTCACTTCACAGCACTAAATGTGAGAGAATACCAACATAATTCTAATTTAATAATTTGCATGTGGTCAAACAGAGCTGGAAACATGATCAAATAAACCAAAAAATTTAATAAATGGACATGCAAGTGAATTAAAATAATCTTCCAAATAGTATCAATGCAGTCAATCCCATGATGCCTTGCATGAGCATGGTTTCTGCCAAGCTTCAGAGTCAATATAAGCACACAGTGTGCATAATGATTGACATAAATGAATGGTGCAACCATGTCTATTTATTATGTAATTCACGATGCATGTGACTGACTAATGGATAAAACAAATGCACTTTTTCCCACTGATTAACCTAAATGGTCACAAAGTGCTGTTGAGACTCAGCTCAGTGGCTTTGTTTAACATTCGGCTGCCAATATTTTATGAAACTATGATCTGCAGCCTGTTTAAGCATTTCTTCTGGAGTGAATTCAGATGAGTCAAGCGGCTTGCGAAACAAGCTGATGTTATAAAGCCTCGGCGTTCGGGTGTTTTCCAGCAAATCCACATGGGAGATTAATGCAAAACACTCAAGAGCATTCGGCGTCCGCTCGCGCACAAACACACAGTCGACGGGACAGTACTTTCAGCACAGCGTTTCTGCCGGATCAGCAATCTCATGACTTTAACACCAGGTCACAAAACAACAGAAAAAGGCCAGGATATTCACAGAAACATCGACAGCCAGAGCTGAAGCTTTATTAAACACCTAGAAAGAGTCGCAGTGTTCATCCAGAGGCAGTACAGCCATATCTTATGCAGACAATTAGGGTTGTCCGCATTACATATGTATTCATAAATAGCTTTTTTAAAGGACTACATGTAATGGGACACAATATTAAAAACAAAACCATTGTGGCTGGAAAAGTTGCTCAGATATAGACTTAAATTTAAACCAATTTACTTTGCCCCATAGTGGAAGGTACAATGTTTATGGGACTGTCACGTGTAAAGCATATTGATATAAAGTCGTGGTCGAATTTAGTTGCATGTTTGGTATCATATTTTATTTATTTATTTATTTGTCTTACTTTATGTTGGTATTATTAATTTGTACTGGAAATTTTTAAAAACACTTTACTTTACAAAAAATCTGACTCATAGATGCCTACTTTTAGAAATCAATTATATTTAATTTATATTTATTTATTTTAATTTATAATATTATATATTAAATATAAATATACATACAAATATAATATACAAAAATAATACATTCTTAATAATCTGTAAAAAAAACTAATATATTAAATATTGATTTCTCAACATATACATATATATATATAAATACTGTTTTATATATATATATATATATATATATATATATATATATATATATATATATATATATATATATATATATATAAAACTCAAATTCTCAAATATGTACAAAACTAAGACTTACAGATATTTTTATATTTTATATTTATCTCCTCAGCAGACCAAAGCATATATGCATGCATATACACATATATATTTCTATATATTATTATTTAATCTTTATTCATGATTCTGCTTGCTTACTTACAAATTATTGTCCTGTTCATTAGATATCAATATTCCAGTAATCATGTAAACAAATCTTCTAAACGAACTCTCAGGATGACACAAATGCTGTAGATTATGCTAAAATAATCTACAAAGAAACTGGCTGTTATGCGTGACTCTTTCACAGTCAAACATTTTTTTTGGTAACAAGAACAATAAAACAGAAAGGGAAGAAGTGATGGGAGGAAGAGAACAGAGGTATGAGAGGAAGGTAAAGCTGCTGTATTGAGTATCAATCCATCGCTGGGATGCTTTTAGATGCACCTCATTGGCTGGTAATGGGCTGTTCGGGTCCTGGGGTGGATCCTATTACCTCTGTGGTGACCACTCGGCATTAATATACCACCGGGTCGTTTCAGACGGTGTGGAAGACTACTTTTTAGCACCAAATCTCCCTGAAATTGTGTTCTGTTCGAGAGAACAATGCAGAGGCGATGGGAAGGTACTGATCACACTTCAGGAGTGTGAAAATGTCTGGGAAGTCTGGGAAGGCGAATGACGTCTGTCAGCAAACACTTACTAATGACAGACGTTTAGCATCACACACAGAAGACGAGGAAGAGATGGAGGTAACAAACGCAGAAGACGACAGATGAGGGAAAGTTTTACTGGCAAAGAAACAGAGCTATGAAAACACACCGAACGATGGAAAATAAACAAATCCAGTTTTGCATTTACATTAGCCACCGACCTGAGAGCGAGAGAAGGCTAGAAACAGTGCTCATATGCTCATGAATCCTCAATTATTAGCAAATAAGTAAATGTCAAATATCATCAACATAGCTAAACTATACAAAATATAGTTTATTAAAATGAAAACCATATAAAAAATGAATTCTCAAATGTAAAAAAAAAACCTATACCTCTCAGATCTGAAATTATTGAGCTTTTTTGCTTACATTTGATAATGTTCCTTATATCAATAATTAAAACTATATTTAATTCTCAAAAATAACGAATTATTAAATAAATCTGAGAGGAACATATATACATATATTTTCCGTATTTTAGGGGAATCATGCGATCATGGCAAACCCCGCTGACATTTTCATCAGAACATGAACAAATTTAGTTTTCTGTTGCTGTATTTACACACGGGTCTTGAGACTGGGTCACAATGGCATGAGACGGGACTTTCCATTAAGAAGATGTCCTGATACACACACACACACACACACACACACAGACGCACACACACACACAGAGCTGTAAACTGACAGAGACCTGCTTTCTGAACAGTTTGATAATGCTTTGACTGAACATCCGCCGATAAACCACTGGCACAGATTAGCCAACATCTGTCTCGTGTTCAGCAGTCACAACACAAACACACACACACACACACTATTCAAATGCTGTTACTATAGTAAAACTCCAGCGTCTAAAGTTGCAAACATAACCACAGCCCACAACTGATCAGAGATCAGAAACGGTTCATCACAAATCACACGACACTCCCGTCTGGACGTCTACAGGCCAACAAATCACACAAGATCCCATAAGACACTCATATATCAACTCTGAACGCCGTCTACACCCAGCCATCCATCATCTGTCTGGATTTATCACAAGTAACAGAGACACGGAGCGCTAGCCTACCATGAGCGAGCCGGAGCAGAGATCTCACACACACACACACACACACACACACACACACACACACGAATCTCTCGGCTCTCCCACATGCTCCTCCATTTCACACGGTGCTCCTCCCTGCTTCTCTTCCCTCTCTGTTGATGATTAGATGATCGTCTGAGTTTCTCACAGCTGGTCAGTCAGTGAGTGAACTGGACACACACACACACACCTTTACCTAGCTATCTTAAATAAATCACATACAACACCCTTGGCACTTAGCATAAATCAGGTCTGAACTGTAGGACTAAATCAACTGTTCAGATTCAGAGAAAACTGTTTGAAACAATGGTATTAAATCAATGTAAAAACTCTTTTATCATTGTGCACGTGTTGACTATGGACTGGCAATTAACAGAAATTCACAATTTCTTCTTTTTCTTTTCTCTTTGACATGAAATATTAATTCAAAGAGATTTTAAGTAAATATTTATTAACACATTCACATCAGTTATTGGTTACATAACATGCAAGGAAAAAAAAAAATCTTCTTAAAATATATTAATTTAATTATTAGCTTTTCATCTCAAAATGTTAAAATCTATGCTATTCGCATTATGTTGCAAAAAAATTTATTAAACTAATCAAAAGTGAAAGTAAAGACATTTATTCATGTTACAGATCTTTTTAGCTTTCTATTCATCAAAGAATCGTGAAAAATCAAATGTATCACTGTTTTCAACACTGATAATAATCAGAAATGTTTCTTTAGCAGCAAATCAGCATATTAGACTGATTTCTGAAGATCATGTGACACTGAAGACTGAAAATTCAGCTTTTCATCACAGGAATAAATTACATTTTGCAATATAATCACATATTAAACTGCTATTTTAAATTGTAATAATATTTCAAAATTTTACTGTTTTTACTGGATAAAAAAATTACTTTTGAACCAATGTTTCTGAATGGTTCAGTTATGATATTACTGTGTACTTTCTACCACAATGCCAAACTACATCTGACATGATGCACAAAGCTGACGAAACAATGTTTTTTTCAACAAACTATGCTCTTGACAGCATTTATTTTCAAGATTTTATTCATTAATAAAATGCTTCCATATTTACACACCACCCTGAGCTGATATCTGGATAATTATCCCAACCCATCATGACTCATTTCCAGTTTCCATCGTCAGTGTATTAACAATTCATCATTCAGCCATTCGAAAACAAACTATTAGCTATAAACCACTTCATGAGTCAAACACAGAGCATAAATAACTGTGCGTTAAATAAACACATACGATCTGAACTAATTCACAATGCGGCTTCACTTTATATAAGCACTCATTAGTGAAACTACGGAGATACTGACAGATTATAAATAGCAGAAGACCCTAAACTTCAGTATCTGTATTTACACATTAATGGGAAAACAAATTAATTCACATAAATGTGAGACTTTTTGAAGTGCGTTTGAGTGAACGTCTTAGTCTCTCTGCTGAATTTCCAAATAAAGTCACATTTGCACTGGTGTTTGTGCATCTGTATTTAGTCAAACGGACATCTGCTGTCAGATACGAGCCGCTCCGGGTTTGTGTTTATCTGCTTCTGAAGACAGAGGCTTCCTGTCAACTATTGAGTCGAAGTCTTCCTCCATCTGATATAAAGTTATGCTGCGCTCCCTTATCAGTGCACATATAAACCCATCAGAGGTCACAGGGTCACTTTGATGAAACTGAAGACTAGTGAAATGCATTCAGGATCATATGATTTATTTTAATTGCATTTCACATGTTAAGATGCAGGGAATTCACTGTGCAACTAAAGGGAATGTTTACACATTCGATGCAGCGTTTGGCTCAGAACGAAAGTATGAGAAACGATCCTGTAATGAAGGTCTGGCTCTCAGGTCAAGGGTTAGTGATTTATCCAACAGATGTCATAAACTTGAGGTATTTTTATATCGGCTCATCCCGTCTCTCTGCTCAGATGATATAGAGAGGAACGGTGTGCTTTATAACTCAGAGCAGTGGAGTAAGAGCAAGTCGATTCTTATTTTCAAACCAATTTAGGAGTCATGGCTAATCAATTACTGTTTTACTGTGTGCGCGCTAACAGTAAAGAGCAGCAGACTGAAGAGAATCGAGGACAACGCAAGAGAAAAGTACAAAAAAAACTCTCAGAATAAGGCTGAATTTCAGAAATACAATTAAAAACTGCTTATTTTTACCCCCAAAATCTTAAGATATTTTTTCACATTTAAGAATATAAAAAAATATTAAACATAAAAAAAATTAAATATGAAAACAACCTCATTAGCATTAATGCAATATTATATATACTAAATACTATAAAGTATACTATATACTAAATACTATAAAAATAAAGACATTTATTAACATTTATGGAAATTAATAAACTTTTCTCTCAAAATGTATATCACCATAATGTAAAAAAAAATTATAATTATTATTACTACAATGTTATATTATAATATATTAATATAATTAATTAATAATATAACATTAATAAATAGTATATTAATAATTATTATTATATTAAAATATACATAAAAAATGAAGCCTATTACTACGATCCTTACCATTTCTGTAACAGTTAAGCATATTTTCTCCCAAAATTCAATAAACAGGAATATATTATTATATTTCATTATTTTATATTATATATAAAGGTACAAATCAAAGTATGTATCATGGTAGTTTATGTGGTATGAATTTAAATAAATGCTGAAGAAATTATTTTAATAACGATATATCAATGTGTATGAACAGAAAAGTTACATTTATTATATTACAGTAATGAGAAAGAGATTTTATTACAGTAATGAGAAATGTGCTGAAATTCATTTTATGTTTTTTCTTTGTGCAAAACAGTGATTACTACTACTACAATTATTATTAATAATAGATATAAATTATCAATGGTGCATTTCTTTGTAAATAAAACCCACAGTGTATTCTGAGATGTATTCACAGATGACAGAGGATCCACTAAAACACTTATTAAGAAGTGATCAGTGATTAATTAGATGCTATAATTAGTTAAATACCCAATGCAGATGCTTCTAAGGTACAGTTACAACCCACAGCAACCCTGTCTGGCACAGTGACATCCCTCCGATCTGATCTCAGCCTGGCCACGAAAGCTTTTATACAGTGAATACATGATGTTTTCTGAAGCATTTGGAGCCGGAGGAATATGATCTGCATTTTACTGAAATAAACAGAGCAGTAAACACAAACAAAGCCCTCACAGCTCTCGATCCTGCAATGGCTTCAAGGACTCGTGAATAAAGCAAATACTTGTCAACACCTACACAACTCCTGCTCAACAAACAGTTAGGTTAATGAAAGAGAGAGAGAGAGCGTGGCTCACAGGTGCATGCTGGGTAACACCTGAGGCTTGTGTGTGATATGATTCACATAACCAGAAATGCAATACAAACACAAGTGTACAATAGTCAACATTTAATGTGCTTCTTTTTTCATTTGTATTTGTACTGTTATTGCATTAAGTTACTTTTTTTTTGCATTGTGGCATTATTTGAATAACAATTAAGCAATTAAGTCTGATTACTATAATATCAAAAATAGTTTCATAAACAATTTTTTCCCCCTTTATATTATTATTATTATTAGTGTTATATTATTACATTCTTGTAATAGTATTTTTCGTTTTTAAATTAATAGTATTTTTAAATTTTCATATATTAAAGAGTTATTTATAAATATTAAAGAAATATTGTACCATAATTTCTTAATTTTAATTATATTAAATATCAATTATATTATTTAAATAATATATACACACACATATTATTAATACATTGATATTTCATTTAATTATTATCTAGAATTCAAACAATAGAATTACAATTAGTTTTTTTAACACAAGTTTTTAAACCATAATAAAAAACAAAAACAAGTGTTTAAAAAAAGTTCTTTAACATCATAAAACTGACATCACAATGCAAAAAAACTGGCTTAATCTTCTTTCATTTTATTAATAATATTATTTTGTGACAATGAGAAGTATCCCAGCATGCAGCAGTGCTTTGTTCTGTTCATTATTCACAGGCTCTGACAGCTGAGGTGTGTTTCTGTCTTTTGTAGTCGCTAATGGGACACAAAGTGTGTGAGCGAGGTGATTTTTAAGTGTGTTTGGTGTCAGCAGTGTCATTGTGAAGGCTGGTTCAGGTCTGTGTGAGCTCTAATGGCTCATTATATTCACATGAACGTATGTGTGTGTGTGTGTGTGAGAGACGGCTCACCTGAGCTCTCTCAGGATCTCCCTGAGACTCAACACAAGGCTCCATGTTTCTCCAGACGCCGCCGGTCAACGCTGCTCACAGCTCTGCATCTCTGCAGAGACACAAACAGATTTACTTCAAACAACCGAGTCACGCTGAATGCTCTCAGACTTATCTATTTGAATTGCATGTAAAACTTCATTTCATGTGGATTACACAATTTTAACATAAACTTGTGAAAAAAATGTGTCATATGTAGCAGAAACAGGTAAGATTTCTGCACAGGGATTATTTAACACGCTATAAGAGTTTTTAATAACATTTTGAATTAGTTTCCGTATTTGTAATTTCCTTTTTTAAATGTAAAAAAATTAATGTATTTTTTATTTTTGTTTAAAATATAGTTATATATATATATATATATATAGGATTTATTCATTTTTATCGATGTTTTAGTGTTAATTATCTTAATACATCAGGTTATACTTAACAAACATAAAAAGTGTTTCTATGGCAATTAAACAGAATAAAATTAAATATATAAACTGTGTTTATTTCAAATATGCATGTTTGCAAATATGTTTGCAAAATTGATCTTCTTCTTGATTAAAACGGTCTCTTTATTCGACCACGCTGTCAATCAAGCGGCACACACACACACACACACACACACACACACACACACAGACAGACCTGGATTGAGCGCATGGCCTGTCAACGGTTCACACCAAACTTTCATTGGTGGAAACTTCTGATCTATAATTAGCAAAGTAGGTCATTGAGGGGAAAATAAACAAGTGAGAGTGTAGCGTGACAAGGCTCGATTTACACCCTTTAACTGACCTGAGCTCTTCTGGCCTTTTTATCCTTTTCATTGTGTGTGTCTACAAATATCATATAATATATAAAATAATATATATATATATATATATATATATATATATATATATATATATATATATATATATATATATATATATATATACTTATTTATTTATTTTTATTGCACAGCAGGGTTACTATTGTTGGCTAAAACTAATATTATTTAAAAATAATTGATACAAAGCAGAAATAAAATATTAGATGAACAACTTAAATGTATTTCAGTTAGCTGTTAGCTTCTAATTTAGTTCGCTAAAATTACTAACTACTAAATTAAATAAATTAAATAAAAACAATCCTAATAAATAAATAAATGACTAAAATGACAAGAAAGTTAATAAAATTAAGTATTGGATTATAAAAATAAAAGACAGTTCAAAATGAAATAAATAGGAACTAAAACAAAAAATAAAACAAATGAAAATTTGAGTAAAACTGAATTAATTTCCTAAAAAACAACTGTAAATTGAACAAAAATGTTAAATGAAAAATATTTAAAAATGTATAAAAAAATAAAAGCCAATTCAAATTGTTACTAAAATAAAATTAACAAAAAAATGAAACAAAAACATATCATTATAAATGTAAAATTACAATTAATAGTATTAAAGGATAAAAATAAAAGCCATTAAAAAAAAAAAATCTAAAAATGCATAAATTAAATTAATAATTAGTAAAATAAAACTGAAAATAACAAACTAAGATTTTACAAACTAAGCAAAAAAATTTACAAAAAAAAATTAAATGCGAAGTACTAAAAAACATAAAAATACAAGCCAATTTAAAATATGAATGTTAATTATAACAGTATTTGTACACTAAAATAACACAGATCTAGGGCATTTCCCGTCTCACACCATGTGAAATAGTTTGAGCTATTCACGGCTCACTGACTAGTTCAACACACTGTGTGTGTGACTTCTGGAGTGGCCTTGTCACATTAACAAACAACAACCAGAGGCACACAACCATGACACGCTTCCAAAACTACATTCATACCTGTTGAATCTGAATGACACACAACATCAGGCTCGGGATATCACACCAATATCACATCCACCAGAGATAATGGTCCACAAACACACAAACACATGCTGCAGACTAGGGATGCACCGATTATGATTTTTCATGGCCGATTCCGATTTCCGATTTTTTTTTATTTATTTTTTATCTTTAAGCAACAAACAAGAAAGAAGAAAAGTGTGCATAAACAAGATGTTTATTTGGTATTTAATAGGCCAAACTAGCTTTTGGCTAGTGAAAACAATAACTGCAACAATCTGAAATTAACAGCTACATTACAGACATCAGCATTTAGCTTTTGAATTTAAAGATTAACTGTAACCATGTGAAATTAAAGGCAATAACTGCATAGTTCTACAATCCAAACAACACAATCAACACACATTCAATAAGATGTTTCTTGATCAGCATTCAGTATTTTAGTTTTTAAATTTGGTTTTAAATAAAAAAAAGATCTTTACCAGTGTCTTTATTTACAGACTAAATAAAAGTATGCTATATAAATAGATTATTCCAAAATGTTAAAATCAAATAATGTTGGTGCGAATAAAACAAAGATGCAAAGGGTTTTCATTCATCCAATAAAATAAAAAAATTAGGGTAATGATTCACATCTATATTTTTTTCACTTGAGCCAATGAAAAATAAATAACTATTCTCTCAAGTAAAAAAAATATAGATGTGAATCATTACCCCAAATTGTTTTAATTGGATGAATGAAACACTTTTTCTCAGTGTGCTACAGCAGGTGATTTTTAAATCAGATTAAGTCGATTTAATTTTAAGGTAAAATAAAAATAATCAACTGTCGTTTACTTCTGGCTTTTCAAACGTGTACGCAAGTTCCACTTTACAAAAAAAAAAAAAAAAAAAAAGTTTCGTCACAGTTTAGTCCGTTTCGTTTCTCATCCAACACGTGAGAAGTTGATCTGAACATCTCTTCACGGTCTACTCGTGTTCAGGGCTCGGACCGGTACAGTATACGCTCACGCAGCTTTAGTGCGTGCAGAAAAGGGACTCTTATTTGTTCGCCAGTACACCAACGGCTGTTTTGCTTCCTGCTATCTGTGCCTCAGACATGTAGCTCTGCATTTCCAGTGCTGATCGGCTGCCCGTGTCCTGTGCACAGATTTCGAAATACTTCCACACAAATGACATAGCGAACGGTTACAATGTAGTCTGTGCACGCGGCCGCACTTCCGGAAAAATTGGCCTAAAGAAGACCAAAAACCGGCCGATTGCCGATCGCGTATTTTAAACAAAAACCGGCCGGTTCCGATTTATGGCCGGTCAACCGGTGCATCCCTACTGCAGACCAAAGGGAACGGTAAGAGTTGCAGGCGCAACATCAAAAGAACACTTCAATGCGTTCAGTGAAACACAAAGAGCTGAAGGCTGTGGAGGGTTGTGCTGGTCTGGGAACAGCGATTGAAGACGTAGGTGGTCCAGACGAAAGGAGAGGAGAGGAATATTTAGCTCTCTAAACGCCCCTCTGTTTATTTAACACATATTCTGTTCGTTTAACATGCTAATTTACCACATTTCAGTCACTGAAAAGTAGACTTCAGATTTTTTTTTTTTATGCATGTGGCGGGTAGTTAAAAATAATCAAGGCATTTTATAAAATATATATACACACACACACACACAAAAACTACACAACACACAACTACACAAAAATTATATATATATTATTTTATATATTATATTATATTTGTAGACACACACAATGATAAGGATAACATACAATGCCATTTTTATTTTAAATTTTTTAGTTTTAATTTGATTTATTTTATATGTATTTAAAATGTAATATATATTTTTTAATATATATAATTAAAAGCAACAGCCACTGAAATGTTTAATACAGTAAAATGTAGTTAGAAATAATCAAAGGATGTTTCCACATCAGTTTTCATAAAGCGAACTGAAGGGAGATATTTTAATAATTTATTTTAAATGTACAGTGTATTGCAATAAACAATAAAATTTAGTTCTATACATCTTTCCAAAAACATGTAAAAATCACATGTAACTAAAAAATGCCACAGACATTCATGAAAACTTTGTTATAACGTATAAAAAAATTCTAAATGAACCGATTCATGAAAATGAATTAAACTTCCCAAATCATATCAGAGTTAGAGAAACTCCTAAAATAACATAAAGTCACTCCACATTATAATTCTGAGCTCTTTTCGAACTATAAATAGCTATTCGAAACACCTGGTAGACAAAGAAAGCGTCCCAGGAGTCTGTTTCTTCCTATTGATCCATCAAAAGACATTTAGTCTTGATTTGAGGTATTGACTCCCTGTCAGTGTAGAAATAACATCATTACACGTGAAGGATTAGCTGGTTTCAGTCGGCGGTGGATTCGACTGATTTCCACTGGTTTGTGTGAACAAGGCTTTAAAAACACAATAAATTAATTCCAGGCTTCAAGATCAAACCACAAAAGAGGAAGAAAGGGAATCAAGGTACTAAAACTGGAAATGGAAAATCTGTTAGTAGAAGTAAAACCACAATGGGCCAAACAAACCAGAAGAGCAGCATCAAACCAACTCCTAAATTATTTTTGTGACTTCACAGTGAATAATAAAGCCAAAAGCCTTCTGTAAGTTTCCTGTGACCGTCAACACTGCCACCTACACGCTAACATACAGTCTGTGAGAACATACGTGACAAACTCATGAGACACGTCAAATCTGGGACAGAATCTGTCCGACTCTCCACCACGGAGGAGAACAAAAACACATTGAGGTAGCCGGTCTAATTTGATTCAATCTGCATGACCCAGTTTCTCTACAGCTGGAGGCTTTGGTCTCTTACAGGACGGTAATGCTTTATTTCAGAGATAGAGTACGGTTTGCATCCACGTTTATCATGATCTTCAGAACCCTAAATACTTGAAATTAGATTTTCAGACATATAAAGCGGAAAGAAATGTCATTATAATCATATTCTACTGCATTTACTGGATAAAAATAGGCATGTGCCCTGAAATGCAAGATGAATCATCTGCTCAAAGTGATTTTTTAGGAGTAAATTACAATATGGATGGCTTTGAAGTGAACAGATATGAACTAAAACCCACAACAACTCTTAAAAAGTAAATGCACAAAAAATGTGGCTGCATGATAAATTGAAAAATAACTGATATTTCAATATAAATTATATTTAGATATTATTTTAGTATCTTTGAGATACTATTTTTGTTTTTAATAATATAATCAGTGTTTATTTTTAGACCTTCTCTTTTATTTTGAATGTTTTAGTTATTTTGTTGTACAGTTCATGTTTAGTACACTGAAAAAAGTGCAACAGCCCTGTCATTACTCTAAAGCACATTTTATACTTAATCTGACTTAAATTATTTAATTTTCTGTCTTGTTCTTGAGCTTAAGTAAATTATTTACTTTAATTTAAAGTAAATCTAAGTTTTGTTGGTTTAATTTAAACTATTTGCTACACATCAAATCAATAATTTTGCGTTCTGTGTAAACCACGTGACCACTGACGTAATCGTGGTTGGGTTTGAGAATTTTACGATCGACGGCCATCTTGTTTCCCCTCACATCCAGACTGCGGCTGACAGCAGTTCCACAATATCGGTGAGTAACTATACAAAATGCTTTAATTTACTGTAACTGCATCTGATAAATATGTAACGTTATATGATGCGTTTGAATAAGTTAACTGTTTTATGGGTGCGTTTTGTCATATGTACATACACCCACGCATCTTTAATTGGGCGGATTGCATGAAGTTACTGACACGTTAGAGTGAGCAAAGAATCATGGATCAATGAAAAATTAAGAGCTTGATTATTTTAAAACCGCTATTAGCCGCGAAACAGAACTGAAATCGTTAATCCCACAAGGGCTTTCTGTGCTTGTACACCGGAGGCACGCGCACGAGACCCACAGCGTCAGCACTGTCTCCTGCCGTTTGAATATTAAAATATATACACAAAATATGTCGAAAATGTCCGTCTTAATTAGCTTAAATATAACACAGTGACTTATGAATTAAGAGAGTGTAAACTTTTGGGAGTACATTAGATTTGAGTCAATACACTGAAAAAAAGTGCACATGGCATGTCATTACTCTAAAGAAGTCGTTATAATGTTACTTGATCTAACTCAAAACATTACATTTTCTGTCTAGCCATCAGTGTTATGTAAATATTTGGTCAATTTAAAATTAAAAGAATGTATTGTTAGTGTAAAATATACATTTCTGTAAATTGAAATTTAAAATATTGGTTCCCATTGTCACGTGATTTATAACGTAATCCAGGGTCATGCGTGAGGACGTTCAGCATTCTTGTTAAACCGCATGGATGAACTCGGCGTGGTAAAACGTGAATAAAGAAAATTGGTAAGTAATTTTAAACGTACATCTGGGCCGTATTATTAAAATTATACGTGTATAATTTCATAAAATGTTATGTTTTACTGGTGTTTTACATACGGTTAGTATTAACGTACTAGTTTGACTGCTCTAAATCGTTTAGAAGGTTTACACGTTTCCCTCATTACAATGTTAAACCGAGTGGAAATAAAATAATACAAGAAAACTGCTTCAGGTGAGATGGATTGATATTGAAACATAGTATAAAGACTGTTTCGGGTATGCTGGAGTGCGATACTGTACTGCTACATGTATAAAGTACATGCACGCTTCAGACACTTGTATAGACTTAACGTTTTTATGAAGGTATATATTATGATGATTTTTATTGATTTATGAAACTCATGTTGGCAAGTTATTCGCTCTGCTTACTTGTATGGTCTCTCATTCATGATTAACATTAGCTTTACATGAAGGCCAAAACACATGTAGTGACATGCCTAAACACTTATTTTAACTCATTGTGTCGACCAGCATACTCGCAAATAAGTGATCTGTTTATGTGAGCCAGGTGGTTAATTCATTTTGTCTTTTGTAGGACGGGGTACTGCTGAACAACAATTAGGACAGGTTTTGAATAATCCAGCCACATGAAAAACGTAAGTAATTTGCACCATTTAATTTTTGCTTTGGAGGATAAGTCTTGTTATTTATCTTTCTTCTCTCCTATGCTCTACCTCACCATTCTCATTGGCAAGTAACTCAATGTGAAAATGTCTTGGATGCCCTAATTATATGTTTTGTTGTTTAATGCATTGTGTGCATATGTCTTTTACAACTAGTTCTCAAAGTAATTTATTTTTTTTTTTTTTTCAGAAGTCTATTTTCTGTTTCTCTTTCTTACAGATTAATGCAGAATTTTTTCGCATCACGACCTTACCTCTACAATCAAGATTTATGGCCTCTTTGGACAGACAGACAGCTCTCAGCTTCTCCAGGTTATTAGGAGCAAAGGTGGAGCCCTCCGTGAGAAAACTAAGGACACTATTAAAGTTATGGATCAGGTATTGGTTACATGCAAACAAATTTGCTTGTGGTGATCAATTTAGTAGTGTATTGGTCTAATAAAAACAATACATCTTGAACATTTTGTAGAGTTTGGACATAGACATCAGAAGAGAGTGCCTGCTGAAGTGCCTGATCACATACCTTGGTGAAGATGCAAGCTGTCTGATCAAAGAATACCAGGTAATGTAGACAATGTAAACTACTGAAATATTCTACAACCATGTTTGCCTTAAAGTTATATTTCACTACCAAATCAACATTTCCCTATGTTTTACTCGCCCTCAAAGCATCCTAACTAAATTTCGATTTGGTAGTGACATATCACTTTATAGTTAAATTACTAAATTGTGTTATCATTTACACATCAGCCTGTGTGACTTTCTTCCACGAATATGTCTGTGATTATCTACAATGGTCAACACATTGTACGAGCGTTTGCTTGTACAAAGTGTTTAAAAGCATTTTCAAAGCTAAAGAAAGTGTAAAAGTACATCTTCACCCAAAAATTTTCATCATTTACTCTACTCTTGTAATAAGCCGTTTACATTTTATTTTTATGCTGGACACAAATGAAGGTATTTGAATGAAAGTTAGCAACAGACGTTTGGGCTCTACATTGACCTCCATAGTAGGAAAGCTAAATAAATTTTGGAATTTTCAGATGAAGGGATATTTTTTGTTATTATTATTTTTTTTTCACATTCCCTCAATTTACTCTCTCCTATGTTTTTAGGCTGACCAGAGGGAGGAAGCAGAGAGAGAATTTGAAAAGACCACCATGGCATTTTTTGTGATCCGTGAAACTGATGCTCTTATTCGTGCACTGGACATTTCCATTGTCATTGATGGTGTGGAAGTACTCAATTAATTGCCCTCTGTTGCATGTGCCTGTGCATGTGTATTTGTATCAGGATGTTATTATGACAAAATAAACTGTCAAATGTTTAATGATTGAAGTCATTCATCTTAGTTGATAAAATTACACATTCTGAAAGTAATTTTTGTTTTCATATTACATCAATGTTTTAAATTGTATTTGTTTGGATATTTGGTTAGATAGAAAGTAAAAGAATTAAGTTAATACAAAGAAAAAACATTAAGACAAAGTATAATTTGAGATCTCATTAAACTTAAAAATATTATTTGATTCAAAGATACTTTTTGCTTTGGCTAAGTAATAGATAGTTAATTCTTTTCAAAGTAAAAATTTTAAGTTGATAAAAAGTAAAGTAATTAGATGTAACAAGTTGACGCAATTTTTTTACTTTGATCCAATGAAACACTTTTTTCAGTGTAGTTTTTTTGTTGTACAACACACTTAAATAAAACTGAAATCAGTATATAATTTATATTTATCTTTTAAGATATGTTGGTTTAATTAAAATAGAGATACTAATATTGTTTTTAATTTAATTTTAGTTTTAGTAATTTTGTTGTTTTTTAATCTTTTATTTATTTATTTTTCTGTTATATATGTATGTATGTATATATATATACATACATACATACATATATATACATATATATACATATACACACACACACACACAAACTACACAAAAATTATATATATTATTTTATATATTATATTATATTTGTAGACACACACAATGATAAGGGTAACATACAAAGCCATTTTTATTTTAAATATTTTAGTTTTAATTTGATACATTTTATATGTATTTAAAATGTAATATTTTTTTTTTTAAATTTTGAAATCTTTTATTTATTTATTTTTCTGTTTAGTTTAGTTATTTTTTTATGGTTTTACATTTTACTTTCAGTTTAAGTTAACTAAAACAACCCTGATATAGAAATATCGTTTTCATTTGAGATTTAATGTCATACTACAGTTCAAAACACATATGCAAAAATAATTGCAATATAAATTTTAGTCATTAAGCCCTATATTACAGATTTAAAAACTAAAAAAAATGTTTTTTTTTTAAATATGTTATGTTTTCTTGCATGCTATGTGAATATCAAATAGCATCAGAAAACTGTGAACATGCAACTATTCTTAAATTGTTAAAAATATTAACTTAAAATGCAGTTAAAATACAATTAAAGTGCTTGATTATTTCAGTGATAGACATTTTAATAAGTCTCCCATCTCTACAATCCACTGTTGTGTTGTTCCTCTCAGAATGAGCGTGTGTCAGTTCCAGATGGCAGCGGTAGATAAATGGTGTGTTTTTCAGTAAAAATATATTCTTTTCACGCGTCTCTACACACACTGCCTTGTGAGCTCGAGCGACTCATCTACCGCACCGAGACATTGATCAAACCGTCTCGTATCATCACACACACAGATTCACACAAGCACAGCAGTGAGGAGACACTTCTGCAGCATCACACCCCCCTGAAGACCACTCTAATAAACTTTTTAAGCTCTTTAACGTTTACTAATCGTGCTGTTTTTGGGACTTAGAGATTTATATATGACATTGGTTAACCTCTTTGAAAAAAGTGAGTAACAGTATTCTTGCTATAAGTTTCTAAATTCGGAATGGGTTTTGATATGTAAATAGTATCATTCATATGTTAATGAGCTATGACATCATAACCATGGTGTGTGTCTTTCATGTATTTATTCTGTTCCTTTTTATAGGATTAAATTGCATATATTTTATATACACATGCTCGTTTGTATAATTAAATCTTATAGTATTTCCTTTCTTCTACAACATTTTTTCACACCATTTTTACTCAAATCGATTATATATATATATATATATATATAAATATATATATGCAAACATTAAACTGCAGGTTGTTTACTATAAACTTTTTTTTTACAATTTGTTTACACTTTTTTAAAATACATTTTAATAAAATATATATAAAATAAAAAAAGAATAGCAAATAAAATACTGCTGCAAAGTTCTCCACTAAATAAAATACTCTCAGTCTCAAACCAATATCATATAATAAAATATAATGAAAAATAAATAACTATGATTACAGTGCAACATTACCAATCCCAGCTTGTAGGACTGCTCATATTTTATTTAAAATAATATATATATAATTTTTCCAAAGTGTAAAGTGCAGCATCAACAGTTTCGGTTTTCAGACCTGCTCAGATTTCGTTATTGCGTTGGCCCGATCGGATTTAAGAGCAAAGGTCTGTTTAAATGTATATATAATGTTTCAGTTTTATTTATAGTGATCTACAGCAACATCAGATCTTTCTCGCTGCACAGAGCTGATGTTTCTGTCACTCTCTCCTTCTCTTTTCAGCACCAGGCTTAGACAGATTAGCGGGTCAGATCGGTGTTACTGGGGGGAAATCTCTGCCCACATCCGAGCGGGTTTCCATGACGTAACCTCATCACTTACACACTGATTGTTTACCGTGAATTGTTCTTCAAAAACTACCGTATTACAGTGTCCCACCGCTGAAGCATTTATAGAGCAGACAAAACAGCTAATCCAAGAGATAAACAAGTGTCGACTAAATCTAAATCTTATAATGGACCACTAGACAACTGTTATATGACTTTAAGTGGCTTAACCTCCAAGATCTTCTGTGTTTTGTCCTGAGAGACGACGAGGAGTCATTTGTCCCAAAACTGCTGCAACTTATTTTGTAGCCTATCCATAATATTGCTTCCTCCAGTGGTCTGAATCAGGAGAGAAATCTGCACTGATCAAGCTCCGTTTACAAGCCAAAACAGCTCTAAACAAATAGGTGGGTAAATTTTCATGTGAGAGGAGAACAGGAGATGGACTTTTTTATTGGAGGAAGTGTTATTATGGATTATAGACTCGTATTTTGTCCAGAATTGATAGTTTGTTGTTAAAAAAAAAACATCTATACGATGGATTTATTTCTTATAAACACTTAGATTTAGGCTTCACAAGACGGTAACTGTTGTACTGGAGTGGTGTGGATTACTGTGATGTTTTTATCAGCTGTTTGGACTCTCATTCTGACGGCACCCATTCACTGCAGAGCATCGATTAGTGAGCAAGTGATGCAATGCTACATTCCCAAAAAATCAGAGAAATCGCCAAGCCATACTTAACTAACAATGTTTAAGTATGTTTCTTCACACTAGTAAAGTAAAAATATCAGCACTCACGTGAATTTCCACAAAACCAGATGAACCCAGATAACACAAATCACCAACCCTGACAGACAGAAAGACGTCTTGTGACACCACCATGTGACATTTTTATGAGCAACAACAAAAGGTTGACATTTAATAACGGAGCCAGGAAATTGCATTACGTAATAAGAATCACAAAAAAGCCGTACATCCAGCACCTCAGGGCACCAGCTGCAAACACTTACAAAGATTTGCTTCTACTCAACAGCCTCTTCATCCTTTGATATTCAATTAGTGAAGATTCACACATCAACGTGTCTTAAAGTGGACTGAGTAAGTTTTCAATTAAAGAGATTTTAAACCTATCACCTCACAAATACACCGAACAAAGACCGACGGTGAGAATACAGTCAACCCTCTGTGTCAGTGATGTCTTTAAAAAGCCACATAAACCTCGATTATTTATCGCTGAATGGAAGGAAGAGGGTGTAGAATAGCAGTCATACCGACTCTGCATCAAAGAGAGAGAGTCGCACCCAAAGTAATGCGTTTATCCGTCAAAGCATCTGCTCTGTGGTCTGTTTTTAATGCAACTGTACAGTTTTTGCATTTTCTGTCCTGTTATGTTGTATAAAATTCTGGTGTAACCAAAAGCTGAGTTTGAGCCCATTTTGCAGGTCTTTTCTTTCCAAAAAAGGATGGTTTCGAAGCGATGCCATAGAAGAGAGTTGCACAAACCAAGCTATATAAGGAGCTCTGATTTGGCCTGCCATGAAGCAATATCACATGAGTAGAGTTAAAACAAAGAAAGAGAGAAAAAAGAGAAAATTGGCATTAGATAATATCATATTTTACAATGTATATATACATATTTTTTGCATTGAAATGTGATTTAGATTTTTTTTGTTCTGTGTATTTCTGACGTTCATTCATCTTTATTTCTTGCTATAACTAGTAGTAAAGAGAAAGAGATGATAAGTTCAGTGCCTCTTGAACGGAGGCGCTCTACAGGGATCTGTTACGACACATTAAAGGACGTCAAAACAGTATTTATTCTTCAACTTTTGTAATAAAATTAACATTTTAAAGCTGAGACTCTGTTTCATATCAGAAGTAACAAAGCACACAGGACGTATGCTAAAAATAAGCTGCAAACAGCAAAGATCGATTCTTGGGATTTGTGGATCAATATCAGTTCATCAGATCGATATGTTAGCTCTATTGTATAAAAATAGAGCATTTACTTTCGGCCCATGATCCTCGGTCAAGTCTGATTTATGGCTCTTTGTTGTAAACTTTTTTTTTTTTAAATGACAAACATTTTTAAACTCTAAAGAACCTTTTCCAACTTTAACTTTAACACTGACATTCATTTATGTAGTTTAGCCTACTTTTAACAGCCAAGAGAAATAGTTTGAGATAAGGTTAATTATAAAACATTTTTAAATGTTTTTATGGAGTGCTTTTTCTTCTTTCAAGCCTCTCAGCCGAGCCCACAATGATGATATATTTAACAAAGAGAATTAAAAGTGCATTGCAGTAACATGTCTCTCTCAGACGCACAGATGAACCAGTCAGGACACGACCACTGGCACACAGAGACTGGCAAAGGAAAGTCTTTGTGTTTTGTTTGCAATAATTTATCGTGCAGGTAATTTCTTGCCAGTTTATTGCTAACAAGGTAAGAGAGTAGGGCCGTGAAATTTTTTTTTCTAGTTTATAGATTAATTCAAATGTAATTTTTAGCAGTAATTGTATTTTTTATACATCGAGAAATCACGATTTTGAATAGAAACATTATGAACCATTAAAATTAGATACTTTAACGATATACCAGCTTAATATAAAATATAAAAATATTTTCTAACAATATAATTTTTTGCAAACACTTCTTATCAATTTAACACAATTTAAGTTAAGAAAAAAAAGAAAGAATAAAAATTAGCTGACGACCCCAAACTTTTGAACGGTAGTGCATATTGTTAGAAAATATTTGTGTTTTAAATAAATGCTCTTCTTTTTGACTTTTTATGCATTAAAGAATCCTGAAAAAAAAGTATCACAGGTTCCAAAAAAATATATTAAGCAGAGTTTCCAGCACTGATAATAAATGAGTGTATTAAGCCTCGTACAAACCAGGACGATTATCGCACGCACTTATTGCCAATGTTTTTCTACGCGTCTTTTGTGTTCATAATCAAGCGAATTTCACTGACTAGGGTTAGCCCAAGCCCTAAACAGTTACTGTTCTCTGTTTCATCTGTCGCATGTCACGTTATGTTTATGAATCTGCCCATTAAACCGCATCCTTCTCACAAAGCAGATTATTGATTCATACATTTCTCAAGGTACAGAGGCTGGTTTTACAGTCCGTTCACCCTCCCAAATCAAAAAGCGCATGCTTTGGATATCAAACACCCCTCACAGCTATGACATTCAGAGCCTTGTGAAGGACACAAGAGAAACCATAATGAAGGTGATGGATTTAATGAAGATTGAAACTCTATTTGATCTGGTATTCAGGCAAAAATAAAGGCGGTTTTGAGAGATTACAGCCGAAGCCTTAAAGGCGTAAACGTCAGTGGGAAGGTCATTAATATAAATTAAGTGTCATGATGCTGTCGGGGTGCAGAGGGTTTGCACCTGAGCACATGCTTCGTGAGCAGGGGGGAAAAAACTGAATTTGTACGCTGGGCCTTTACAATTATGATTCAATTGTTAAATATTAACAAAGAATCTTTGAGACATTTGTTGTGAATCAGGCTCCTCTGATTGTGTATGTTTGTTGAAATCCAACTATTAACTCTAATTTGTTAGGGAAAATAATTATATATATATTTTTGCTTGAAAGAAAAAAATACAATATAATAAAATTTGTATTCTTTTTATATTATAATAAAGTTATTTTTATTTTATAAATACTTTTAAATAAATGCATATTAAATTATTTAATTGAATTATTTGAAAACAATATTATTTGATTGTTTTAAAATACAAATAAATGCATATTATATTATATATTATATTATATTAAAATAATTCTCAACAATTAAGATCTTTCAGTAGAAGGATAAGTGATTGCAGTGTTGGGTAGGTCACTAACTGATTCATCTATATTTAACATATAAAAGGAAAACTATGCAGTGTTTTGCTCGTGTTATTCAACTGCAACAGAATGCTTTGTAAAAAGACAGAATAAATGTTTGACTTAATTTGTATTAGATTGGATTTTTTATCTTATTGGAATCGAAACAAAAATCAAAATCGATAAAATTCAAATGATATACCTAAACCCTATTAGTAATGCAATTACATCAGAAGTAAGTGTACTTAAATTAGGAGTGATCTCTTACTTTACTTTTCAGAAAAACTAAATAAATTCAGTAACTTAGTAATGCATTAAACCCACCTTTGATTGGTTGTATAAAATATATACATACACATATATATATATATATACATATATATATATATATATATATATATATATATATATATATATATATATATATATATATATATATATATATATAAATATATATATATATATATATATATATTTTGCAGTTGCATCTATAGAAATAGTTGGACGACAAGGGCGAATCACCCTGGATTGTGTCCTCAGCTGCTAACACTATGCAAAATAAGATGCCAAACTCACCAGCAGCATCGATAACGCACAGCAATGCAGGAATGGAAACTCTATTTGACAGGCAAATGACGATCACTGTCTCATATAATGTTTTGTTAGAGCTATGCACGTGCACGCTTTCATACGAACCAGACAATCTTTTGCAATTATGATGAATAATGCAATGACAAAGACATTAAAATCACGCACTGAAGTTTAGACAATGAACACATTTCTATATCAGACTCAGACGTCCGTGTTTGACATCAGGGTTGTACAACACACGAACAATATTTACAATGGGTTTAGGATTACATGTTTAGATAGCAGCTGCTACTGCTAAATATAGCATACATGCATTGTTACAAAAACTCTTACATGTGCTACAGCTAACATTTCACAACCTCACTTCAACAATGCAACACAGAGAGCTATGTGGAAGTGCACGCTCGGGTTTCTGAACACCAATCTGCCTCTAAAAGGGAAAGTGGAAACATGAACCTTTACGCAAAGGTCAAAGACACACAGAAACACAAGATTTCGGTGCGAGCGTGTATCTGTTCTCGTCTAATCTGAGACATCAGAGCCTGAAACAACAATACGGGCTAAACAGTGTCAATCAGAGTATGTTTTGTGGTCAAATTCATGTAATTAAAGCCTAATTAACTAATGAAATATAGTTACTGTTATTACTATAATAATTCAGCATGTTATCCACTTATTAGAATATTTATTTATTATATATATTTAATTAAAATATCTAAATATTTAATATATTTATAATAAATATAATAAATAAATATAAATAATATTTAAAAATATAATATATGTATTTATAAATAAAATAATTATATATAAATAAATATTATAAATAAATATAAAATATTTAATTATAATATCTAAATATTTATTAGAGATTTTCAACAATAAAAACAATAATGGGATGAGGTAAATATGGGCCTTGGTTAAATAAAAACAATAAATCTCACACTAACATGTTTTGGTCAACATTGCACCAAATATATTTGAGTATTAAAGACAATTGACAGAAATTTCCTCCAAATTATAATAAATGCTACTACAGTGATAATACTTTACAAAATTACAGAAAAAAATAAAATCACTACTAGTAAATTTCACTAAAATTACAAAGTGAATGACACTGAATGAAATGTGAAATGTTTAAGTAGAAAAAACTAAAATTATATTTTCTTGTAAAACATGAATAATATTGGTTTTATTAACAACTTCAGAAAATAATTTGTCGCTGTTTATAATAAGAAATCTATTAAAAATATTGTAACAAACCTGTTAAAAAGTGAGTGTCCTGTAAAAAATAATAATACTGTATGGTTTACTGATGGATGACAATAACACTGTGGTACTTCCATACATACAGCCTGATAGTGCTTGATTACCATATTATAAAATGTCCAAATTGTTACTTTAAGGGATCTCATAAAATAGCATAAAATGTGATTTTATAAAAAAATATGATCTGTGATGAAGTCATGCCATGGTACAGAATTGTTGGATTTTCATAACAATGGTACATTGCTGTGAACTATAGTTAAACCTTGCGAATATGGATTGATAAATATTATTGTTTATGTAAACAACAAAAGCAGCCTGAGGATGTCACATCAGCGACATATTTCTCACTGCATTAAATCTCTGAACTCAACCTGATTCATGAGGATTTTAAGACTTTTAGGTACAAAATGTTCATAAAAAATGATCTAAATGATGGAGGGTGATCCATAGGAGCATATATGTATCAAGAAGACCTGCAACATGCAGATAGACAACACTGTTTCATTTTAGATACTTAAGGAATAATATATGGTCGTGTCTAAAACGCTGGCACTAGTATGATTTTCCATGATGTATTTATATAGTAGTAACGGTGAATGCGCTGTTTTAGTTGGCGACTAAAATACAAATCTAGATCAGCAGTTTGCTGTATTTTACTCAATGCTCAAATATGTTTCGTGAATACCCGCCCAAAAAAAAAAAAAACAGTAAGGGTTTACGATGCTCAAATATGCTTTCTAGATAGTTAGCTCACTAGATTGTGAGACACAGCCCATAGATAGAGTAAGTTACAGGTTATATGTGTGTAAATACAGAATTACAAATCATAAACACTAACCTTAATTGTCCACTCGAAGTCCTCCTGAGGGAAAACCGAGGCTTTTTCTTGAGAGAACGAGGTAAAGTGTGGATTGTTTAGATTGCGTCGTCTGAGGAGAATCCGTCTGTCAGTCCATCAGTAAATGGGTTAAAACTTCTCAGACGCGTTTTGACGCAGATTGACAGGTATTCAAGCAGAGTGGGATCTTAAAAGTTTTAACGGAGAACCATAAACGCGTTTCGATGCGGTGAATTGCGATAAAGCTAGAAATATTCGTTCGCTCGTCTGTCTTCCTTCCTCTGAGAGACCTCTGTTTATCTGCGTCCGTTGGGTTCTGCCTGCCGCGCTCGAGGGATCGACGTTCGATTGGGCTGATGATACAAAGCAGCAGGTCTAGGATCAGTTCTTTGAGATGGAATGCCGGATCACGTCAGCTTAATTTAAATATTCAAACAGATCTCAGAACAGCCGTTGACGGTGGAGTCTGTTACATATGCTGAGGGTCTTTTAAAATCATATTAAAAGTCTAACGTGTTGTGAAACCGCAAAACGATCATCTAACGCTATCATATGTAGGGTTTGTGTTTATATATTTTTATTGAAACATATTAAAAGTAAAGAAAATAACGGTTATGACATGTACAGTACAGTATCACAAAATATTGCACACATATATTAGCAGTTTCATCTTTGTTTGGACGTGATTTGAGATTTTATATCACATAACTTTTATTTTGGTTAACACAGCATATTAAATAAACAAGGAAAATATAATCAATCCAAGGCTGCCATCGCGTGGTAGTAAGTGTCAAAACAGGGAAATAAATAATTTATGATCGTTATTACATAACGGCGTTGCATTCCACGAATGAGCAAAATATTTAGAGAAGGAGAAAAAATAAAGTAAACTGGTTTTATGGTTTAGGGGAAATTTGACCTGCTTAAAGTTGAACGCGCACGTGTTCAGACCTGTATATATTTCTATATATTTTCTCAATATTTAGATTTTTTTTTTTTTTTTTGCACCCTCAGATTCCAGAGTTCCCAGTAGTTTTATCTCAGCCAAATATTATCCTAATATTATCCTAACATCAATGAAAATCTCATTTATTTGGCTTTCATATGATGTATGAATCTCAATTTTAGAAAAGAAAAAAAAAAAAAGAAAAAAACTTTTGACTGGTTTTGTGCGTGCACGAGCGCCCTGCTTCCTCGTGCACGCGCGCTTCTGGGTTTATCGCCCCCTAAACGAGTTTTTTTCCCGTGATGCTCCGCGTGGACGAGCAGCAAGATGGCAGACGATCTGGATGAATTTAAGAAGGAAACTGGATGCGTCCCGATCCTCCATCCCGAGGTAAAAAACACTGCCGTTATCCAGCTGCACCACGGCAGCGATATTAAATGAAGTCGGAGTGTTTTAGCGGCCAGTAAAAGCGTTATTTCTCCCGCTAACTTCTCACAATGAAGGATGGGGGCTCCGTGATAGCATTGATGCTAACGCTAGCCTTTCATATTCATCGATTAGATTTATAATTGTCGTTTGAACGCATGTCTAATCTCGTATTATTTTTTTTATCAGAGGTGTGTTTTTATTGCATATTGCGCAGTGACACACGTGACATTATCATATTTGAGCAAGTATCACAGTGTGTTGTGCTGCGTTTGCGTCTAAATCACAAACACCAACATCATTTACATACATTTAAAGAGCATTGATTGTGTTATATTTTTTTATTAATTTGCATGTAGTACACTATATACGTCTAAATAATGAATCTGATATAATGTCAAAACTGTCAGTTAAATCCAGGCTCTTATATTTTCTGTAATATATGCATCGGTTAATGTTGTTGTTATCAGTGCTGCAATGGATCATTTACATTTTCCCGACTCGTTTCCGACGTTTGCATATACAGGATGTGTTGATTTAGGGAAGTTTTTCATGAAACGTACTTCTTGCAGGCCTATAGTTTTATGTGTGTGATGAATTATAACATGACACCTCAAAAAATGCATTCAATATAAATTAAATGCATTCATATTCACACTTCTGTAGGGAGACAGCTTGCTCATATGGGACGTACTGCTGTGAATTATTCATGCTCAGGCAGACTGACCATAGAGATGATCACACACATGTAGTGTGATTGAATGGAAACATCAAGCCTTGGCTTGCAGTCAAACTAACACACGCTGAAATGAAGATCTCCGCAGACCTTTTTATTGCAAAGTTGCACAATATATTATGTGGTCAACATGTATAGAGCTTGGGAAACTACGTCACTGCGCATTGCATTCTGGGTAGTCGCGGCCATTTTTTGGGACACGCTTATCAGTAAAAGTGAAAGTGACATGACATACAGATCAAGTGTAAGATTACGTATAAAGAAAAACTCAACAAGGAAGCAAAGATGCAGTATTTAGGTATCAACGAACTCAATCTGCACGAACACAAAGAGTGGTCAGATGATCTTAAAGAGCTGCCGCTCGTAACCTTCCCCAATGTGTTTTCTAACCTTGTTTGTAGTGTCAGAGCGTACATCTCTGATCAGTTTAAAAATGATAAATCTCTCGAGTCTCACCTGCAATTTACAAATGGATGGGTGCAGAACCTACACATTTTCCGCGTCAACGAGCGAGTTACACTCCCCTTCACTTTTTAATATGCGTTATTGTAAGCTGTACAAATTAACCTCAGTGTGTTATGATTCACAAATAAAGAGATACAGAATTGATCAATTTTGCCGTTTATTACTGTAACAGGTGGTATGCAATATGCATAACACTGATAATGCAGGAGATGTGGTTCATGCATAGGTAACATTTAATGTAAGTCTGTCAAATCGATTAATCACATCCAAAAAAAAGTTGTTTATATAACGTACATTTCTGTATATTTATATTAGAGTTGTTCCGATTCCGATACTAGTATCGGAAATATCTCCGATACCACAACAAATTCTGGCATCGGCATCGGCGAGTACATGAACCCATATACCGATCCGATACCATTTTCTTAAAAAAGACCTAGTTATGACCGCAAGCTTTGCCTAAACGCTGCACGGTTCTTCTTCGCTGCTCAAAATGCATTGAAAACACAGGAAGTTGTGCTGTGTTGCCACAAGCAACCCCTGTTTAGAGCAGCGAAGAAGAAATGAAAACGCGTTAGCAGCCCTTATCTATATATGACTGGATCACTCATCACATTCTAAACTGCCAAAAGACAGTGAAGCCGCTACTATATTATAGATCAGTGGTTAGCAGTATGTCTCTGTAGTACCGGTAGTTACAGACTCTCGAGTATATTCAGTACCGGCAGCTGCGTTCAGTCGCTTCCGTGTAAGTCAAAGCGCAGGGCTCCAGACAGTAGCCGAATATATACTAGTGTCTGTGAATATTAAACTGCAAAATACTATTTAAATATTACTCCCGCAAAATCTACATCTCTGTGGGTGACTGGCACAGATGCGCGAGAGCTCGCTGTTTTGTAGTCTCTGCTGTGTGTCATGAGGACACGAACGCATAAACCGTCACTTCATGAGAATTTACCGTTTCATTTGAGAATACTGTCATATCATAAACACAGACACTCAAAGATCTTCATGGCAGCCCATTAAAATAAATGTTTGGTTTACATGAGTAAATTGACAATATATAAAGCTACTGTTGTAGCCTACAGTAATAATAATACGTCTCTATAATAATAATAATTATGCCTAGATGGTTGCTTGTTTTTTACTTGTTTTGTTGTAAAGAGATTATCTGATTAATAGATCTTTTTTTTATATTCCTAGACTTATTTGTTGCAGTTTTTTTATACAGTTATATTGTAAAACTTAAATACCTTTTTTAGTTTGCGGTGTTAGATTTTTGGCTGCATATGCATATGCAAGTTCTTTTTTGCATATGAAAATAAATAATACTGTCAAATTCATGTTAGATAATAAAAATACTGTAATAAATACAGTAGTTCACCATGTATTTGTTCATGTTTTATTGAGGGATCTGTCTGAAGCACACCATAAAAAGAATTCTAGCAATTTACACAGGGCTAGTAGTATATACAGCTGTATATACAGATACACACCCAGGTATCGGATCAGTACTCGGTATCGGCCGATACCCTGAGCCCAGGTATCGGAATCGGTATCGGGAAGAGAAAAAGGGTATCGGAACATCTCTAATTTATATATATATATATATATATATATATATATATATATATATATATATATATATATATATATATATATATAAATGCACATACATACGTGTGTATATATTAGACCAAAGGGACAATCCTTCTTTTCCTTCTTACTAGCCGTGTTTCCACTATCGAGCTAGGACCAGGCGTGCTAGTGCGTGCCAGGGCCAGTCGCGTTTCCACTGTCACTTCCGGGGCTTGATCGTGCCTCGCCGGGGCTTCCTCGGGGCCAACGGCCAGGGTTTTTCGGCCCGACGAAATCCTTGGGCCAAAGCGGGCCAGCTGGGGCTAGAGGAGGGGTTACGAACAAAGGCGGAGTTTCTCCGTGTCTAGAGAGCGTCAGCGCGGATCATTTCAGAAAGATAACAGCTTTAACACCAGCATTAAATATGTTTTAAAATAAGTTGAGCTTAAAACTCACTCTTAGTTAGCAGCAAGTGTTTGAAATAACTTGATCCGATGTGGATTATAATCACTAAACAAGGCAGAAATATTTATAAGCAATGTAAAAGACTATGCACGTTAAACATTAACGTTACCATATAAACATGGTAAATATGACTGCTTGGATAAATCAGACGCCAGCTTCTTATTCTCTATCACAATTGTGTATTTATTAAGTAACATTTTATCTGTCGTCTGGTTTCAAGAGTTTAGCTCCACGTTGCATATCATCAAAATATAATAATGATTTTTGTTCGGGAGCTTTTATAAAAATAGAGAGTCTGCGCTGGGGATCATTTCAGAAAGATAACCGCTTTAACACCAGCATTAAACACTTTTTTAAATAAGTCGAGCTCAAAACTCTCTTTCAGTCAGCAGCGAGAGTTTGAAATAACTTGATCCAATGTGGATTATAATCACTAAACAAGGCTGAAATATTTATAAGCGATGAAAAAGATATGCACGCTAAACATGTTACCATAGTAAATATGGTAAAATATGACCGCTTGAAGAAATCAGACGTCAGTTTCTTATTCTCTATCACAGTCGTGTATTTATTAAGTAACTTATATTTTCTGTCACAAGCGTCGTCTCGAGAGTTTTTCTCACGTTGCCTATCATAAAAGAATATAGCATAATAATGTTTTTGTTCGGGAGCTTACAAAAATAGAGATATTATCATTCATTCTAAATGTGACCGCTACTGTGGCTAATAAACAGAAACAGACTTGAATGAACAAGCAGGCTATTTTCATGAGCGTTAAAAATAAATAAATAAAATAGATATAAGTGTATTTATGTGTGAATAATTTTGAGTCCTGATAAATTAAATCAATATGATCAATGTATCATGTATTCTATAGTTAAAACATCGATGCTTTTGAATTTGAATATATAACAAAGCATGCAAACAAACTGCCGCTTTTATCATGTTCGTTTTGTGATCGCACATGTTCCAGTGACTTATTTCTTAGTTTTCTGATAACTTCTCTTTGTTGGTGAAATTTTGAGGTTGCATGACGTTGTTCTGAGAGGCGTGTAAAGGGCGTGTTTTAGTGACGTGCAGCGGAGCTTCAAGCTCCACTGTGGAAACCCTGCGCTATTCTGGCCTCGTGCTACTGGCCCGGGGCTATGAGCCCCGCCCGGCCCGCTGTAAGCCCTGGCTCGCACTGGCCCGATAGTGGAAATGCGGCTACTGCTGCTAACCAAGCCATGTGACGCCGCTTTGTTAACTCGGAGACCTGAGATCAAGGTGCAGTTTTCCAGCGGGAAAGCTGAAAAATCGCACTCCATTCAAATTATTTTTCCATGCCGGTCATGTGTACGAGTATGGCAGTTAATTACACAACAAGGTTTTACCATTGTAACTTATTTTTTAGCTGTAGAGAGCAAACAAAAGTCTATTATCAATCCAATCCAATACATACAGCAGCGTCCGTGTCCTAAAGTCCCAGAATGCATTGCGTTGCTGACGTCATGTTCCCAAACTCTATACAGCACAGACCAAAAGTTTGGAAACATTACTATTTTTAATGTTTTTGAAATAAGTTTCTTCTGCTCATCAAGCCTGCATTTATTTGATCAAAAATACAGAAAAAACAGTAATATTGTGAAATATTATTACAATTTAAAATAATAGTTTTCTATTTGAATATACTTTTAAAAAATAATTTATTCCTGTGATGCAAAGCTGAATTTTCAGCATCATTACTCCAGCCTTCAGCGTCACATGTAACATCAGTCGATCACATGATCATTTAGAAATCATTCTAATATTCTGATTTATTATGAGTGTTGGAAACAGTTCTGCTGTCTAATATATTTGATGAATAAAAGGTTAAAAAGAACTGCATTTATAAAAAAAAAAGAAAATTCTAATAATATATATTGTAATAATATATTTTCTTTACTATCACTTTTTATCAATTTAACACATCCTTGCTGAATAAAAGTATTGATTTTATTTTAAAAAAAGAAAGAAAAAAAATACTGACCCCAAATTACTGACCAGTAGTGTTTATTGTTATTACAAAATATTTATGTTTTAAAAACATAGTTTTTTTTTTTATATATAATTCATCAAAGTATCCTAAAAAAGTATCACATGTTCTGAAAAAACATTAAGCAGCAGAACTGTTTCCAACTTTGATAATGAATCATCATATTAGAATGATTTCTAAAGGATCATATGATAATGATCCTAAAAATGCTGTTAACTAGAGGAAAGGCTACAGGAAGTCGTTCCCTTCAGATGCTTTGGCCCTCTGTCACCTGAGTGGGTGAGCCATCTGTTTTTACCATCACCCATCAGATCAGACCTGAGGTTTCCTGCAGAGATGATGCTCAGATGTCAAAGTCTGCTGTTGTGACTCTTGTATAGTGTGTCGGTGAGGTGAGATGTCCATCCGGTTGGAGGAAAAGCCACTGTTTGCGTGTAACAAATTTAGCTTTGTGGCATTGAATTTTTCCACCGTATTTCTACGTAGTGGCATGTGGGTGTGCTTTAGGGCTGTGCGATATTGAAGAAAAATGCGATATGCGATATCTTGCTAAATAATGCGATATTCGATATGCGATACGATATTTATTTTTTCTAAAATCAATTAAAATTGTATTAAGAGAAATTATATAACCAAAATTTCAAATTATTTAGGGGAAAGAAATCACTACAACTTTTGAAAGTGAACAACAGCAGTTTTTTATGTTGCATTAACGCAAATTACATTTTAACATTACATTTAAATGTTAAAATTACATTTTAAAAATGTAAACAAACAGAAAATAAAAATATCACTAATACTTTGCTCCACTATATAGTTAGGCCTACATCAACCTGAAAACATGAACATTCAAGTAAACAAAAACACTTGAGAAACAGTTACTTCTTTGCTCTCTTTTTGTTTTGTTTTTGCCAAGTCAGATTTTAGCATTCATGCTAAAATTGTTAAAGATTTTTGGACAAGAAAACCAGCATGTCCACTTTGTTTGGTTTCAGGGATGCACGCTGACATGTAACTACATTGCCTGATGTGCTGAAAAGTCTTTCAGATGGTGTGCTAGTGGCAGGCACACAAAGATATTTTTCCGCCAGCTTGCTTAAGTGGGGGAAATTTACCTTGTGAATTCCCCACCATGCCAAAGGGTCCTGCTCACTGTGGATTTTGGGGATCAGAATGTAGCTGTTAAATTCTGCTTCAATGGTTGCATGGTCAGAGGATTCAGAGGGAGATGTGACTGAGGTCTGTAAGAGACTTCCTAAAGACTTCTTCATCCTCTTTGCACTTGTGGCTGTGGCACTTTGACATGGCTCAGCCTCAGCACCTGACACAGCAGCACCCACTGATGATGATGATATGGCAACAGCAGGTTGTGCCTCCTAGAAAAAAAAGAAAAGGAAAATAATGATTAGTACCTCCATATTTTATTAATGAGCTCAAATCATTCTTGCTATATAAAATATTCTTACCTTCATTTCTGATTTTATCCTTAAACTAATTTCTTCCCGTTGTTCCTTAGGAATGTAGTCTTTTTTGAACCTTGGATCTAAAAAAGTGGCAATGTTCAAGAGAGTTTGGGTTGCAGGATCCTCATATTTTGCCTCCATGTAGCCCAGCACTTTGGTTTTAATTGAGCATGTCAGCTCTGTGTCTTCCTCGTCAGCAGCAAGGGTTTGTGTGTTCAGTAAACGAAGAACTGGAAGTAGATAGGAAATGCTCACGTATTCTTCCCCAGACAAAGCATCTGTAAAATCTTGAAGTGGCTTCAATGCCTTGTTTACGGACTCAAGGAGCTCAATGTCCTGCCAAGATGGAACCAGATGTCTTGTACTCCGATTTTCAGAGAGAACTTGTGACAGAGCCCTCTGCTGTTCCAGGATCCTTTCCATCATTTGTTGCTTAGTGCCCCATCGTGTAGGGCACTCTGTGATCAGACCATGTTCTGGCAGGTTAAGCTCTCTCTGTGCTTTCTTTAGCGCTTCTTTCTTTTTCCAGCTATGGGAAAAATGTCCCACTAGCTTTTTGCACACTCCTAGAGCACGACTGATGCGTGTGTCACATTTGACTGCATTTTCTGGATAAATAGAAATAAAATAGTTTCAATCGTTTTAATTAAGTTCTGGTTTCATATTTTTTTAAATATTAATTTGAATAAATCTTACATCTATAATTTAACGTATAATTCTTTATTAATTTAAATATCATCAACACTAAAATATCTGTGACAGTATACAATAAGATGTGTTTAATAAAGTTATTATATGTTAAGATAACTAATTAAATATTCTGATATAAAAAAAGTAAGACTTACCAATAGCAAGGTGCAGTCTGTGCCCGAAGCACTGTAGTTGGGGCCAACCATTTATTTCCGCCGCTTTGATCATATTGGTTGCGTTGTCAGTGGTAAAACACACTAGACGCGCCTCATTCAAATTCCAGCCAGACAAAGCCTCTCGCAGTCCCAGCGCTATGTTTTCCCCACTGTGTTCACTGGGGAAATATGCTGTCTGTAAGCACAGACTTCTCATCTTAAAGGCTTTGTCAATAAAGTGAACCGTTAAACTAATGTACGGCTCTGTTGTCCTACTGGACCAGAGGTCCGTTGTACACGCAAAATGTTCGACATCTCTCAGTTCCAACATGACACGGTCGCGAGTATGCTCGTACATTTGGGGGATAGCAATGCGTGAAAAATAGGTTCGAGAGGGAATGTTGTACCGTTTGTCGATGGTATTCATCAGGTGCAAAAACCCTAGTTTCCCGACTGTGGCGATCGGAACCATATCCTTTGCCAGATAGCGTGTAATGGCCTCGGTTATCTCTCTATGACGGCGGGAACTTACAGGATATGGTGTTATGCTTTCGAAGCTTGATGATATGGATTGTTGCTTGGGTTGGTGAACGAGGGTTGATTCACCTGAGCTTGAAGATTTTTCTGCAGAGCATAGCTGATACAAATCGTTGTGCTTTGCTTTGAGGTGACTGAACAGATTTGAAGTGTTTCCCGTTTTCGTTGCTACACGAGATTTACATGTTTTACATATAACTTCAGTCTGCATGTGGTCATCTCTTTTAAATCCAAAAAACTGCCATATCTTTGAGGTGCTTCTTCGTTTTGGCACTAAATCGTCGGCAGCAGCTGCGGATGTCTCAGGCTGGCTCATTTTATCATATTAGTTTGCTATGAGCGCGTCACTCACTGCGTGCTGGCTTGTTGATGGTCAGACGTCAGAGCAGTGAGCACGCGGGCGCTATGCGCACGCACACACACAACTAACGTCCGCGTGTCAGATGATCTGTGTCGTAAAACTATAAATAGCTTTGTATTACTTTATCATCTATCGCAAATCATTACGATATGCATATCGCGATATGCGAATTTGCGATATTTCGATATTTTCGATATATCGCACAGCCCTAGTGTGCTTTCTTTTGCACTTCTGCTTTTGTTGCTTTATATGTAAAAACAGACAAAGAAATGAAAGCTGACTACAAATGATGAGTTTAGTCATGAAAAAAGAATGTTTGTTATGTGATAAAAAAAAATATATATATTGTATCTTTAATTTTGAGTTACTGTGATCTGTAGCATTGCATTGACAGTGTGACCTCTGACCTCTGGATTGGGTTGATCTTGCTAGGCTTTTCTCTGGACGTATGACTGCTGATGAATCTTTGTGTTGATATGTATAATGTTGTCTAGACGTAGACGGATCGGTCTGCAGTGGGTTTGTGAAGGTAACCGCAACAAGAGCCACAGGGCTTTGTGTTTAGTGGTTTTGGGTGCAAGTGTGCAGGTTCTTCACTGAATCTATTACGGTTTACTCTTCACTAATTAATTCTTAACATTTTTAAGGATTATTTGAAATGCTACTAATTACAAATCAGCATTCTCGTTTAAAGTGTTTTCCAGCTGATCATATTTATATGTGAATCTCTGTGACTGTTGTGTGTGTGTGTGTGTGTGTGTGTGTGTCATGTCTCTGCTGGCCTGGCAACACACAAACACACACACACACACACACACACACACACACACAGGGAGCTCGGTGTGTTTGCCAGGATTCCCTTGTGTCCTGTGGGTGTTTTCTGTTTGCCCTTTGCATCTGTTTCAAGCTTTTGCTTGAATGTGTCTCATTTTACACTCTTTTTAAACATCTAATTTAATTTGTCTTTTAATTAATGAAATGTAAAAAATTTATTTTTTGCTAAATAAAGGGGATTTGCCATTAAAATTAAAACATGGAAGAAATATTGTGTGATTTATTTCTTTAAAAAGTTGTATTATTTTTTTCCAACAGTAGTAGCAGTATCACATATATTACATATACAAATAGCATTTGTTATGACTAGTTAAGCTCCGCATACTGCCATAGTTTTCCTGGATGGACTGAAAAAGAGTTGATTTAGTTTTTTATTTTTATTTTTTTTTTTATTGCACTTTAATGTAAGCACAGAGTAGGAGAATGTCAAATCATAAGCAGGATTTATTTGACTATGTAGTTTCCTGAGTCATTATTTAATTATTTAAAACTTCGAAATTCGTAATATTACAAATTCTTATAATAAAATGACTTGGTAGAGATCCATGTTTGGAAATATCGCAAATATCACAGCGGATTATGCTTAAATAAGACAAGCAGAAGTTGCAATCTTCGTTGAAATGTGATTAATCTTGATTTGTTATATATTAATTAAATGTTTAGTTGCATCAAAGAGCAGGAAAATCCTGTTTTCCGTGATATGGTCCCTTTAAAATCCTCTTTCATTCAGTGTGTGTGTTTTTAAGCTCGTCATCACCATGGACTCTGACCGTACACATGACATGTTCCTCAGGATCCTCCGTGTCATTCATCACTCATCCGTCTGTCTGATGGCTTTATAGAGATGAACTGACTGTGATTCTCTCCCGCAGGAAATTAAACCCCAGAGTCAGTATAATCATGACTACAGCGAGAGCGTCAGCCGCAAGAGCCATGTGGACGACTACAGCACTTGGGACATCGTCAAAGCCACCCAGTGAGTCTACACATCTACACAAATATCCTCCAGCCAGAAACAACTAGATCATGATCAAGGACATGTCAGCAAAACCATGGACGTTTTTATGGACGTCAACTTTTATTATTTTTTTCTTTAAATGTTTAAATTTAACGTTAGTTATCAGAAGTCATGTTTAATAATTGAAAATCATTAAACTTAGCAATAATTAAAAAAATATATCAAAAATTACATTTTTAGAACCTGTGTTCCGTTCCGTTTAATATTTACAAAATTCTGTGTTCTGCATTAGAATTTTTCTGGATTCCATTTAATTAAAATGGAACGTTTATTTAAATTGTAATAATTGAAAGAGAATGTCCAGTTAATTCATAGAAATGTAATTATAATATAAATTTACCCAAAGTGACTTACAGTGCATTCAGGCTAACAGTTTTTACCTAACATGTGTTCCCTGGGAATCAAACCCACAACCTTGTGCTGCTAACACAATGCTCTACCACTTGAGCCACAGGAACACAAATGATGGCATAAAACATTAATTTAATGAATATTTTAATTATATGAAAATTAAATAAATTATTAAATAATTTGCAAACGGAGTGCTACTCATAAGGTTGCTGAATAAATGCACTTACACAACCCATGCGCCACAATACAAAGACTTTTATGTGTTGAAAGACATGAATATAACTCAGAATCAGGAATTAATTCCAGGAAAGTCTCTGTTTTAGCTTTTGAGGTTTGCCAGTTTTCAATGTAGAGTTTTGTTCGTATTTATTGACCAATGCTAGACAGCTACTACTTGACTAAACAAAAACAGGACAGGTTGACCAATGTTGGCAAAATGGATAACGGCTGCTGTTCAGGGATGTTTTATGGTGTATTTGTGCTCAGGTATGGGATATTCGAGCGATGCCGTGAGCTGGTGGAGGCCGGATATGACGTGCGTCAGCCGGATAAAGAAAATGTCACACTCCTTCACTGGGCGGCAATCAACAACCGCATAGACCTGGTCAAGTACGTCTCTCTCGTGTTCGTTTTATACACACTCTCCTCTCTCTGGATTTTTTCCCTCACGTTATTAAGACAACACACACATTCACACACACAGAGAGGAATGGATGTATAGAGTTATTACTCTGTAAGCATTGAAAATCCCATCACGAGTCTGTGTGTGCGTGTGCATAAACTCCTCTTAATAAACACCTGCTCTGGCGCAGACATTCATTTCACACTGCTCTCTTTTGCTACTGTAAGACAGAGCCTAGACGTCTCATTTCCTGAATGTCGATTCACTCTTTTTAGGTACTACATATCTAAAGGTGCTATAGTGGACCAGCTGGGAGGAGACCTCAACTCTACACCACTGCATTGGGCTACAAGGTGTGTGTTTGAAACGCAGTACCACCTAGTATGTACTGTATACTGCTTGCGGTTTAATGAATTAGTATGAAGAAATGTGGTTTCATGACCTCATAGAGTTATTAATCTGTGTAAAAATAGTTCAGATTTTTGAGTCAAGAAGAGAAAAATCGAACTTGAATTTTTTGGTTTGTTCGTCTCGCTGGAGATGGAAGGGTAATTGAAATAAAGTTGAAATTAAATAAATACTAAAAAACAAATGGTGAAAAACTTAAAATTAGCAGAAATAAAATGTTTAAGATGAAGTACTAAAATTATAGTAACTAAAGCTGAAACAAGCTAAAGTAGAAATACAAACAAACTAAAAATAATAAAAATAATGAACACTAAATTTCTCAGTTAAATTATAATTTATAGAATATAAATATTAGATGAATTATCTAAAATGAAAAGCTGAAGTTGAATTACAAAAACTAAAACTGAAATATGTTTAAGTACATTTTAAATGTAAAAATAACTGTCAAATTAATAAAATGACAAATAAGACAAATGACTTAAACTAAAATTAAACCATCTTTGAGTAATTGAAGTTAAGCTGAAATTAAATGTAAATATTATATGGAAAAAACTTGCGAAACTTATAAAAAAAAGAAAAGAAAACTAATCTGAAATAATGTTTAAAAGTGTACTAAATTTATAAAAATTTTAACCGAAATAAGTAAATTAAAGCAAACTAAAAATAAAATAAAATATAGCTGCAAGCAGCGATGGCGGGCTCAAGCCACCAATGCCATCGCCACCCCGGTGGCATCAGGTAAACTGTGCCCAGCGGGCACATGCATTCACAATATCCCTCTGGCAGTGAGGTTTTAAAGGATATGGCGGTTAAAGGGTTAAACCGAATCATCTAGACTTTAAAATCACATTCACAGAACAATATATATATATATATATATATATATATATATATATATATATATATATATATATATATATATATTAGGGCCGGGACTTTAACGCGTTAATTGAGATTAATTAATTACACAAAAAATAACGCGTTAACTAAGATTAATTAATTACAGAAAAATAAATTCCCGCATTTTTAACAACTTATTTTTGCACCGCAGAATGTTTCTCACTGGATTTGTTTCGGCGGACCGATTATACTGAAGCACCAACTGGCGTTCGCTTCGCATATCACTACTGTCTATGATATCACTGCAGCACATCGAGCCTCAAGTATCACCTCAACGCAAAACATATAGCAGCTAGCGTGGACTTTACACTTTATGTTGAACTATATATTATTTTGTTGGTGCAACAGTTTATGTTGAACTCGTTATTGTTTTGGCCAAGGTTATTGAGAGTTGGACTTAGTATGTTATGGCCTCTGAAGCAACAGAGAGATGTTTTCTAATAGTCAGTGTTTCCAATGTTCTGAATGTAATTGACAGTATTGTGTTTTACTTAAAAAACTCTTTACAGAAGGTTCCAGCACCTATAAGCTTCCTGAATTTCTGAAATGTACTATTTCTAAATTGTTTCTAAATATGCTATTGCTACACTTCATGGCAAAAATTGCTCTTGTCTGCTACACTTGGTTGAACAAAAATAAACAATATTTTGTTGCTTAAGCTTATGTATTCAGTCATTATTCAATGGTATATTATAAATCCATGTGAAAAATAATTACTTCTCACTGTTCTCAGGTCAAATATTTATATGCGATTAAAATGCGATTAATTTCGATTAATTAATTACAAAGCCTCTAATTAATTAGATTAATTTTTTTAATCGAGTCCCGGCCCTAACATATAAATATATATATATATATATATATATATATATATATATATATAGTAACACTTTACAATAAGATTTCATTTATAAACATTATGTTAACATGAACAATATTTATATAGCATTCATTCATGTCAGTTAATATTCCAAACTTAAACATTAAAACATTGTTTTATTGTGATTTTTTTCCAAGCACATTTTACCAATTCCAAACCATATCAATCTTAATAACTACCATTATTTTTTATTTAATCATTTATGAGTGCTATACAATAGTCCAGGAAAGCTGGAAGAGAAAAACTCCTTATATTAATGTGCAGAATTATTAGGCATGTTTTCTTTTACAGATGAAATGCGCTAAAAAAGAGTTTTAACTCAAACTGTTTTAACTCAAAGTCGAAAATTATGAAATACCCATGAGAAATATCAAACACAAATGCAATACAGAAATGGATAAGTTAAGACTTGACCATTGTACAAAAATGCTGACTGGGTCATGAGGTCAGAAAAGAAGAAGAAAAAAAAAACAGGTCAAGAAGAACTGACAAAAATAATTGCAAAATAATTAGGAATTAATGTGAAGATTAATTTTTAGTCAATTCTGCAAGACAGACTTTTCAGGAAAGGAGGTGGAATAAAAATGAGCTCCTAAATCTTAATCCTGGATTCTGGAAGATATACTCCTCAAACCATCGAACAAGAGGAGGTGGTGCTGGTCCTTCACGAGTCACTCTAATCTGTTCATAAAGCATATATATAAAGTCTTAATATATAGTATTTCACAATACTTCATGGTATTCTAATTAAATCATTTTTTGGAATCTTAGATCTCTCAGAACCTGGCACATTGTAATTCTGAGACTCCAGGAAAGTGGCAGTTCTGTAAAATGTTGGCGCTGGAGACTAAATGCTCCCTGATAGTTTCACACCTAATTCACTTAACACACACACACACACACACACACATACACACACACACACACATTACCCACAGTGACAGAGGGACAGAGTGACATCAGATGTATGATAGTTTTTTTAATTTTCTATCATCCATATAGTGTTGTATAGTCATGAAACTATGCATATTTCCTCAGAATGACTTGTCTTCTATGTGTACATTTTTTTGAAGTGTTTAGAAGCTGCACTTAAAAAAATAAAAGACATTTACTGGTTACTTTTTTACTGTTATTTCAAAAAATCACCACGACAAAACCATTCAAGCTATTCAAAATTCATCCGCACCTGTACTGTAAGAAACATTCTTTATACAGTGGTAAAAGAGGATGTGGTGCTGATCCTTCAAGAGTCACTCAAAACTTATCTGTCCATAAAGCCTATAAAGAATTATTCTTAATATACAGTTCACAATACTTCAGCATGTTGTTCTAATAAAGTGAGGGTCATTTTATCAGTAAAATACATAAAATTCATATTATTTTTCTTTGAAAGATTTCTATAAATGATTTAAATCATACTTGTTTCTACAATAATTATTTAAAAGTGATCCTATAGCTCCATCTGGTGTCCATTATTGGTACTAAGAATTGCCAGCTTGATTTATATGTTATGATAGTTTTAATTTTATGCTGGTTCTTGAAAATGATAAAGCTATGAAACTTACTGTGCTTCCTTCAAATGATGACTTCTAGGTATATAAAAAATTATGAAGAGTTGGAATTAAAAATTTTAAAGATATAGTAAAATAACTATGGTATTTTTTTATGTTACTTTAATAAATCTCTATGGCCACACCATTTAAGGTATCCTAAACCCATTCGCAATTTAACATCTTCAGTATATGGCTTCATGTTAAAAAAGTTTGGTGTGAACTACTTGTGTCTTCTTGGAGGAGAATGAATTCATTTACAGGCTGAGTTTATCATAAATCCACAATAACATTTCTGAGTTCTGTATCAATCAGTGTTGTTGTTTGTTTATTTTTATTTTTTTATTTTTCATAGGAAGATAACTGACCCTTTACTCTCCTTTTTAATAAATGAGCTATTTATAGCTGTATTTATAAACTGCTTACTACTGACTATTAATATTGGGACAAGGCTTTATGAAGCATGAACTGACTATTTACTAATGAGTGCAGTTATTATAAAGTGTTATCAATGCATTTGCTAATGTTAACAAATTAGACATTATTTTACAGTGTTATCAAATCCCTTAAATGATTTGTAAGTGTTTTGTAATGATTTTATTGACCTAAAAGCATTTGTGAAAGTTCTGCTTGCATTACAGCTTAGTCTTGATCTGTGAGCTGAACAGATTTACTGTTACATCCATGAGATTATGTAAATTCAAATAAATATCATGTCACAGGATGTCAGAGGTCAGTATCAAATTAGTTTGAAATTATTATTTGCAGCACAAATAAGGTTTTTTAGGATTTTTAAAAATCCCTAAAACTGTCAGAAAAGGATAAGGCCTAAGATTTCTATGTGAGTGGCTAAATTTGTTTGTTTTTATAACTATAATGCATAAACTATGAAACTATACAAAATGTATAAAAAAGTACAAGGTATTCTTTTCCAATGTTTTTTATTTATTTACATTTTTTTTTTTTTTTTGGGGGGATTTACATTTTTAAAAATTAGCCTATGGCAATCATTCTAAACAGCTTGAATAAAACCTGTCAATATTTATTATAGACCACTATAACTGTGTATAATCTAACAAACGAGTTTATTATGAAAATAAAGTGTGTACACCAGATAAATTGGACGATAAAGAAATTGCTAACAATAGTATAATAGAGCATGTTTTAGGTTTTTAGGCGTTTAGATGCAGAAATGGACAAATCAAATGTAAAATCAAATGTAATTGATTTAATTAAATATAGATTAAGTCTTGTTAGAGCAAAATAATAAATAAATACGTACACACATTAAAAAAGCAGCCAAGATGAATGAGTTTAATTTTTTATATAGATTAAAATTGAAGACAGAAGCAGCTGGTATATGCGGTCACTTAATATTAAAATCCAGTAGATCCACTTCAGATTTATTTCTCAACAGTTTATGTTCACGTGGCTGTTTTCGTTTATATTAGCCAAGCTATTATGTATTTTGAAATAATCTTGTCCGTGATGTGTTCGTTCTTACGACGAAAGGCAGAATCCTGCAGCTCGAGAGAGAAATGTTATTCTGCCAGTCGCGCTTTCAAATAGTCTTGCACACTTAAACGGGTCACAAACACCTGCATTTAGCTCGTGTAGTGTTATAATGGATGTATTGTGTGCATTTATGGCAATAATTTATTTTGAAAAGCTCTTAAACAAGAATAAATTCGTTTGTTTTGAACTTGTGACACTGTGCGCGCTGATCGGAGGCAGTGATTTCAGATAGGCAGCCGCGAATATTTCATTTTCACACAAACAGTTCAAAAACATCTTAATTTAGCTCTTGGTGTGCTCTAATTGGTGAATTGTGTGATATCGCTGCAATACTTTATTTTTAAAAGCTATAAAACAAGAATAAACTCGTTTTTTTCTGAGCTCATCATTCCACACGCTCCTGCTCAGAGCGTTGATTCATCTCTCGTGTTTCTCACGTATCACTGACCACACATCAATTATTAATGAGCCCTGACCTTATAATAATCATATATGTTGGTTTAGCTTGTCAGTGTGAATTAAATCCAAGTATTTATTTGTATTTTAACCGATTTAAAATCGAAACCAAAAGACAGTCTCCTCCCTTTTTTATTCCGGTAACTGCACCTGTAGGGGCGCTATTTCTCTCAGACAATGGAAGTCTAAGCACACACACTCAAACAGAGGGACAGAGTGATATGAGATGTCTGACAGTTTTTTAATTTTCTGTTATCCATACAGTGTTGTAAAGTCATGAAACTATGCATATTTACTCAGAATAACTTTTTTTCTTTATGAAAAAAGGTTTTGAAGTGTTTGGAATTTAAAAATGCAGGAAAATTAATAATTCCATCTTTATTGTCATTTTAAAAAATCCCCACGACAAAACCATCCAAGCTATCCAAAACCCATTCACAATTTAAGTTCCTCAATGTTTTTTCAACATGTACACCAAGTTTGGTGTGTATAGTGTTACTCTCCTCTGAGCAGTATGCATTCATTCACAGCTAAATGTAAAAAACAATCCACATTCAAATCAAAATAGCCGACTTCCTGTTGGTCGTAGCTGATGACTGTGAATTAGAAAGTTGTCCGTCTTGATAAGAACAATTTTTGTACCGAGTTTGGTGTCTGTAGCTAAAACTAACCCCCCCACTTTTGACAAAAGGTGGCGCTATAGAGTGCCTCTTCCACGCCCTCTTATGAAATTTTGCCAGTGTCTAGCTGTCACTAATACTGATATGTGTTCTGAGTTTGATGAAATTCTAAGCATGTTATATAACTCAAAATCACCTGAGAAGTATTCCAGTTTGACATGTTGCCACGGCAACAATATTTTTAGATATCAATATCCCCCCAGCAGATTTATATCGGCTGTGTTTTAACATTATTCTGATGAAGTTTGAAGCAAATCGAGTAAAAATAAGATGCTGAATTCAAAGCATTTTGAAAATGACACACTTCCTGCTGCCACTTGGTGGCGCTATAACTTTGACTCCTAATAGTCACATATATGCGATCGACATCATACAACGAATAATCTGATGAAGTTTGATTAAAATGAGGAAATGTATGTGGATGGTATTAGACACTTCCTGTTTCTCATTTCTCGCCATAATTTCAACGCCTCGCCACGAGCAAACTGTTTGAGATATCAAAAATCCCCTGGCAATTTTTCATCCCCAATGTCTTGAGATCATGTTGACCGAGTTTGGCGGCAATCGAGTAAAAAACCTATGACAAGTATTTCAAATTCCAGAGCATACGCTTTTTACATAACTCTAAATAGCTGACTTCCTGTTGGGCGGAGCCTATGATATGCAATACGAAAATTGTTCGGCACGATGAGATCTATATGTGTACTGAGTTTCATATTAATACGTGCAAGTATGTGTGAGCTATACATCAACATTTATAACTGTGATCCAGGGGGCACCGTAGAGCCCCTGTGCCACGCCCAGGTCTCAGCCTCTGCAGGCTCCTTCAGGCCACAGATTGCAAAGTGTGCGCAAATTTTCAAGAGTTTTTGAGTATGTTAAGGACCCCAAAAGCCCCCACAACTTTGACGACAAATATGAATAATAAACCCCAAATAGCCAACTTCCTGTTGGGCGGAGCCTATGATATGCAATACGAAAGTTGTTTGTATTGATGAGTTCTATATGTGTACCGAGTTTCGTATGTCTATGTGCAAGTATGTATGATATATGGCCCTCCATATTCCAGGGGGCGCTGTAGAGCCCCTGTGCCACGCCCGTGTATCAGTCTCTGCCCGGCCCTAATGGCCGCAGGTTCCAATGTGTGTGCCAATTTTCAAGACTTTTTAAGCATGTTAAGGGCCCCAAAAGCCCCCGAAACCTTGAAGAAAAATAATAATAATAAATAATAATAATAAATATAGCTGCAAGCAGCGATGGCGGGCTCAAGCCACCAATGCCATCGCCACCCCGGTGGCATCAGGTAAACTGTGCCCAGCGGGCACATGCATTCACAATAGCCCTCTGGCAGTGAGGTTTTAAAGGATATGGCAGTTAAAGGGTTAATCCGAATCATCTAGACTTTAAAATCACATTCACAGAACAATATATATATATATATATATATATATATATATATATATATATATATATATATATATATATATATACATATATATATATATATACATATATATATATATATATATATATATATATATATATATATAAAACTTTAGTAACACTTTACAATAAGATTTCATTTATAAACATTATGTTAACATGAACAATATTTATATAGCATTCATTCATGTCAGTTAATATTCCAAACTTAAACATTAAAACATTGTTTTATTGTGATTTTTTTCCAAGCACATTTTACCAATTCCAAACCACATCAATCTTAATAACTACCATTATTTTTTATTTAATCATTTATGAGTGCTATACAATAGTCCAGGAAAGCTGGAGGAGAAAAACTCTGTATATTCATGTGTGCAGAATTATTAGGCATGTTTTCTTTTACAGATGAAATGCGCTAAAAAAGAGTTTTAACTCAAACTGTTTTAACTCAAAGTCGAAAATTATGAAATACCCATGAGAAATATCAAACACAAATGCAATACAGAAATGGATAAGTTAAGACTTGACCATTGTACAAAAATGCTGACTGGATCATGAGGTCAGAAAAGAAGAAGAAAAAAAAAAACAGGTCAAGAAGAACTGACAAAAAGAATTGCAAAATAATAAGGAATTAATGTGAAGATTAATTTTTAGTCAATTCTGCAAGACAGACTTTCAGGAAAGGAGGTGGAATAAAAATGAGCTCCTAAATCTTAATCCTGGATTCTGGAAGATATATTCCTCAAACCATTGGACAAGAGGAGGTGGTGCTGGTCCTTCACGAGTCACTCTAATCTGTTCATAAAGCCTATATATAAAGTCTTAATATATAGTATTTCACAATACTTCATGGTATTCTAATTAAATCATTTTTTGGAATCTTAGATCTCTCAGAACCTGACACATTGTAATTCTGAGACTCCAGGAAAGTGGCAGTTCTGTAAAATGTTGGCACTGGAGACTAAATGCTCCCTGATAGTTTCACACCTAATTCACTTAACACACACACACACACACACACACACACACGCACACACACACACACACATTACCCACAGTGACAGAGGGACAGAGTGACATCAGATGTATGATAGTTTTTTAATTTTCTATCATACATATAGTGTTGTATAGTCATGAAACTATGCATATTTCCTCAGAATGACTTGTCTTCTGTGTGTACATTTTTTTGAAGTGTTTAGAAGCTGCACTTAAAAAAAAAATGAAAGACATTTACTGGTTACTTTTTTACTGTTATTTCAAAAAATCACCACGACAAAACCATTCAAGCTATCCAAAATTAATCCGCACCTGTACTGTAAGATACATTCTTTAAACAGTGGTAAAAGAGGATGTGTTGCTGAACCTTCAAGAGTCACTCAAAACGTATCTGTCCATAAAGCCTATAAAGAATTATTCTTAATATACAGTTCACAATACTTCAGCTTGTTATTCTAATTAAGTGAGGGTCATTTTATCAGTAAAATACATAAAATTCATATTATTTTTCTTTGAAAGATTTCTATAAATGATTTAAATCATACTTGTTTCTACAATAATTATTTAAAAGTAATCCTATAGCATCATCTGGTGGCCATTATTGGTACTAAGAATTGCAAGCTTCATTTATAAGTTATGATAGTTTTAATTTTTTGCTGGCTCTTGAAAATGATAAAGCTTTGAAACTTACTGTGGTTCCTTCAAATGATGACTTCTACGTATATAAAAAATTATGAAGAGTTTGGAATGAAAAAATTTAAAGATATAGTAAAATAACTATTGTATTTTTTTATGTTACTTTAATAAATTGCTATGGCCACACCATTTAAGGTGTCCTAAACCCATTCGCAATTTAACATCTTCAGTATATTGGATTCATGTTAAAAAAAAAGTTTGGTGTGAACTACTTGTGTCTTCTTGGAGGAGTATGAATTCATTTACAGGCTGATTTTATCATAAATCCACAATAGAATTTCTGAGTTCTGTATCAATCTGTGTTGTTGTTTGTTTATTTTTATTTTTTTATTTTTCATAGGAAGATAACTGATCGTTTACTCTCCTTTTTAATAAATGTGCTTATAAACCAAAAACAAGCTATTTATAGCTGTATTTATAAACTGCTTACTACTGACTATTAATATTGGGACAAGGCTTTATAAAGCATGAACTGACTATTTACTTTTTGAGTTTGAAATTATTATTTGCAGCACAAATAAGGTTTTTTAGGATTTTTAAAAATCCCTAAAACTGTCAGAAAAGGATAAGGCCTAAGATTTCTATGTGAGTGGCTAAATTTATTTGTTTTTATAACTATAATGCATAAACTATGAAATTATACAAAATATATAAAAAAGTACAACAGTTATTGTTTTCCAATGTTTTTTAGCCTACTGCAATCATTCTAAACAGCTTGAATAAAACCTGTTAATATTTATTATAGACCACTGTAACTGTGTATAATCTAACAAACAAGTTTATTATGAAAATAAAAGTGTGTACACCAGATAAATTGGACGATAAAGAAATTGCTAACAATAGTATAATAGAGCATGTTTTATGTTTTTAGGCGTTTAGATGCAGAAATGGACAAATCAAATGTAAAATAAAATGTAATTGATTTAATTAAATATAGATTAATTCTTGTTAGAGCAAAATAATAAATAAATAAATACGTACACACATTAAAAACGCAGCCAAGACATTTTTTATATAGATTAAAATTGAAGACAGAAGCAGCTGGTATACGCGGTCACTTAATATTCAAATCCAGTAGATCCACTTCAGATATATTTCTCAACGGTTTACGTTCACGTGGCTGTTTTCGTTTATAGTCGCCAAGCTATTATGTATTTTGAAATAATCTTGTCCGTGATGTGTTCGTTCTTACGACGAAAGCCAGAATCCTGCAGCTCGAGAGATATATGTTATTCTGCCAGTCGCGCTTTCAAATAGTCTTGCACACTTAAACGGGTCACAAACACCTGCATTTAGCTCTTGTAGTGTTACAATGGGTTTATTGTGTGCATTTGTGGTAATATTTTATTTAAAAAAGCTCTTAAACAAGAATAAATTCGTTTGTTTTGAGCTCGAGACTGTGCGCGCTGATCGGAGGCGTGATTTCATATAGGCAGCCTCAAATATTTCATTTTCACACAAACAGTTCAAAAACATCTTAATTTAGCTCTTGGTGTGTTCTAATTGGTGAATTGTGTGATATCGCTGCAATACTTTATTTTTAATAGCTATAAAACAAGAATAAACTCGTTTTTTCTGAGCTCATCATTCCAGATGCTCATGCTCAGAGCGGTGATTCATCTCTCGTGTTTCTCACGTATCACTGACCACACATCAATTATTAATGAGCCCTGACCTGATAATAATCATATATGTTGGTTTAGCTTGTCAGTGTGAATTAAATCCAAGTATTTATTTGTATTTTAACCGATTTAAAAGAGAAACTAAATCTCCGGTAATTGCACCTGTAGGGGCGCAATTTCTCTCAGACAATGGAAGTCTGAAGCACATATACTCAAACAGAGGGACAGAGTGATATGAGATGTCTGACAGTTTTTTAATTTTCTGTTATCCATACAGTGTTGTAAAGTCGTGAAACTATCAATATTTACTCAGAATGACTTTTTGTCTGTATGAAAAAAGGTTTTGAAGTGTTTGGAATTTAAAAATGCAGGAAAATTAATAATTCCAGTTTTACTGTCATTAAAAAAAATCACCACGACAAAACCGTTCAAGCTATCCAAAATCCATTGGCAATTTAAGTTGTTTAAAATGTTTTGGCATCATGTAGACAAAGTTTGGTGTGTATAGTGTTACTCTCTTCTGAGCAGTATGCATTAATTCACAACTAAATGTAAAAAAAAATCCACATTCAAATCAAAATAGCCGACTTCCTGTTGGTCGTAGCTGATGACTGTGAATTAGAAAGTTGTCCGTCTTGATAAGAAAATTTTTTTTACCGAGATTGGTGTCTGTAGCTAAAACTAACCCCCCCACTTTTGACAAAAGGTGGCGCTATAGAGTGCCTCTTCCACGCCCTCTTATGAACTTTTGCCAGTGTCTAGCTGTCACTAATACTGATATGTGTTCTGAGTTTGATGAAATTCTAAGCATGTTATATGCCTCAAAATCACCTGAGAAGTATTCCAGTTTGACATGTTGCCACGGCAACAATATTTTTAGCTATCCAATTTCCCCCAGCAGATTCATATCGGCTGTGTTTTAACATTATTCTGATGAAGTTTGAAGCAAATCGAGAAAAAATAAGATGCTGAATTCAAAGCATTTTGAAAATGACACACTTCCTGCTGCCAGTTGGTGGCGCTATAACTTTGACTCCTAATAGTCACATATATGTGATCGACATCATACAATGAATAATCTGATGAAGTTTGATTGAAATCAGGAAATGTATGTGGATGGTATTAGACACTTCCTGTTTCTCAATTCTCGCCATAATTTCAACGCCTCGCCACGAGCAAACCGTTCGAGATATCAAAAATCCCCTGGCAATTTTTCATCCCCAATGTCTTGAGATCATGTTGACCGAGTTTGGTGGTAAACGAGTAAAAAACCTATGACAAGTATATCAAATTCCAGAGCATGCGCTTTTTACATAACTCTAAATAGCTGACTTCCTGTTGGGCGGAGCCTATGACATGCAATACGCAAGTTGTTCGGCACGATGAGATCTATATGTGTACTGAGTTTCATATAAATATGTGCAAGTATGTGTGAGCTATACATCAACATTTATGACTGTGTTCCAGGGGGCGCCATAGAGCCCCTGTGCCACGCCCGGGTCCCAACCTCTGCAGGCTCCTAAAGGGCACAGATTCCAAAGTGTGCGCAAATTTTCAAGAGTTTTTGAGTATGTTAGGGACCCCAAAAGCCCCCACAACTTTGACCAAAAATATGAATAATAAACCCTAAATAGCCAACTTCCTGTTGGGCGGAGCCTATGACATGCAGTACGAAAGTTGTTTGGTTTAATGAGATCTACATGTGTACCGAGTTTCATGTGTCTACGTGCAAGTATGTATGATATATGGCCCTCAGTATTCCAGGGGGCGCTGTAGAGCCCCTGTGCCACGCCCGTGTATCAGTCTCTGCCCGACCCTAATGGCCGCAGGTTCCAATCTGTGTGCCAATTTTCAAGAGTTTTCGAGCATGTTAAGGACCCCAAAAGCCCCCGTAACGTTAGAAAAAAATAATAATAATAATAATAATAATAAAAAATAATCCTAAGGAAAACAATAGGGCTCTCGCCCTCCAGGCTTGAGCCCTAATAATAATAATAATAATAACAAATAATCCTAAGGAAAACAATAGGGCTCTCGCCCTCCAGGCTTGAGCCCTAATTAAAAACTGAAACTAATAAAAATGACATTACAAAACAATATTACTGCAACTTAATTCAAATTAATCATTCAATAGTTAATTGAAATAAAGCTGAAATGAAATATAAATATAAGAAGGGGGGGCAATTTTCTGAAATTATTTGAAATATATATATTTATATAAGTAAAACAAATAAATATGATAATAGTACATGCCTGTATATTAAACTTAAACATGGATCCTCAAATCTGGCCCAAGAGATCCACTTTTTTTTAGAGTTTAGCTCTAAACCTAATCAAATACACCTGAGCATGCTAATCAGTGTCTTCAGGATCATTAGAAGATTACAAAAGTGAGTTTCATCAGGGAATTGGAGCTAAACTCTGCAGTGCATTGGCAAGACATGAGGAATCCTGACTGTAGTAAAATAGTGCATTACATTGTGGGATGCATTGCTGCGGTGTAGTTTGTGAGATGTGATAGGTTATCCGGTTATTCAGTGCATAGTGTGCACACTGCAAAAATAGTGCAAGTATGGCAGGACTGCATGTATGTTAAGTGTGCACAATCTTATTAATGCACACACCTCTGTTCTGCTCTCTCACATCCAGACAGGGCCATCTCTCCATGGTGGTGCAGTTGATGAAGTACGGCGCTGATCCTTCTCTCATCGATGGCGAGGGATGCAGTTGTGTGCATCTGGCCACTCAGTTTGGACACACCTCTATTGTGGCGTATCTCATTGCCAAAGGACAGGTACACTTGTTTAACGCTCTGTGGGGCACTGATCTCGTCAAAACAAAAGCTGGCAAAGACACAGACAATCAGAATATTTGAGATTTTGAGCCAATGAGATTTCACTGTGGGTGGAGCTACTCAGGAAGACGCTCTATCACTCAATACTGTTTATTTATGGATTTATCATGCATTGTTTTTTTTCCTGTTTAGGCTATTTTCAGCCTGTTTGACATTTCCATCCATGGAAGTTTGACCTCTAGGAAAGATGACACTGTGTTTGATCTCCGTCTGATCTTTCTTTTAAGTCTTCTCTGTGTCATATTTTTTCCAGGATGTGGATATGATGGATCAGAATGGCATGACCCCTTTGATGTGGGCGGCGTATCGGATGCACAGGTGCGTGTGTATTGTGAGAGGACGTGTATGATTATTTTGCCATTGCCAGATGTAAAGCTAATTAGATGGGATTTGTGCAGTGTTGACCCGACACGGCTGTTGCTGACGTTTAACGTGTCGGTGAATCTGGGTGATAAGTATCATAAGAACACATCTCTGCACTGGGCAGTTCTGGCTGGAAACACTACGGTCATCAGCCTGCTGTTGGAGGCTAATGCTAATGTGGATGCACAGAACATCAAGGTGAAGTCCAGACACCTGCACTAACATACTGAAATCAAGTGTGTAGATGGGTGATACCTTTTATTATTATTACTATTGGCATCGGCCAGAAAGGTTTCTTTTTGTCCACTAAGTGTTAAATGCAGAACTTTTATTTTGACACCCATTCTCCATCCCTATTCGTTAAATGTCTTCTTTATTTAACCGTTCTGTCTGATAATCTGATAACACCTTTTCACAATATATTAATGCATTCAGCTAATGTGCATTTTAAATAAGTATTTTAATATTTTATAAATATTTAATGCTACAAACTCCCATTTTTAGGCATATAAATGCTTTTTTGCTGTGTGTTGCATGTAAAATTTGTTATATGGTCTTTATCAGAGAGAATAAGATTTCTAGTGCTCACAGACTTCCCAAATTACACTGCGTACTTTTGTATATAGTGTTTATTTGCTTTTATTTGGCATTTTTAAACTTCTCGATTTTTGTAAAATAGGGTTATAGAATCAGAAGTTGCGAAGCAAAAGTGTAAATCAGTCTATTTGACTTATTTATGAGCAAGTTCAAATGTCAAAAAAGTTTGTAATTAATTAATTTTCAAATTATTTTATTTATATTTTTGCTTAGTTTTATTTATATTATAGTTTTTATAAAATATAAAAATGTGGTGATGTTTTTGACGTGTCAATTTCTAAAAAAATATTTTTTAATTTTTTTACCTTTAGTTTTATTTCACTTAGTAATTTTAAAAGTTGAACTTAAACTTTTTCACATTTTTTATTATATTTTATTTCATTTCATATGGACACATAAATGCATAATAAATAATGTTTTTGATTGCTTCCACTGTCCTCATTTGTAAGTCGCTTTGGATAAAAGTGTCTGCTAAATGATTAAATGTAAATGTAATAGTTCTAGATTGAATTACTGTTAACCACACTGGTGTACGTGACATCTAATAATATTTGTTGGTTTCAGGGGGAGACGCCGCTGGATCTGGCCAAACAGAGGAAAAATGTGTGGATGATGAATCATCTGCAGGAGGCCAGACAAGCCAAAGGTTACGACAGTCCCTCGTACCTGAAACGACTCAAAATGGACAAGGTAGAGCGACCGACCAGTTACCATTAAGGAGAAATCGAGATCTAGTGCATGCACTCAGACGTTTCTCTGTCCGTCTGCAGGAGTTCAGGCAGAAGGTGATGTTGGGAACTCCGTTCATGGTGATCTGGCTGGTGGGATTTATCGCCGATCTGGACATTGACTCCTGGCTCATCAAGTGTGGGATGTATGCATTGGTGTGGCTCGTCGTGCAGTTTCTGTCTAAGTATGATGCCGTATTACACATCTGCGGTGCTACTCACCCTTTTAATGCATTCTGATGTGGAAGCAAAGCATCATCGCTAATATCTGATTTCTGCTTCTAGGTCTTTCTTCGATCACTCCATGCATAGTGCTCTTCCTCTGGGCATCTATCTGGCCACTAAGTTCTGGATGTACATCACCTGGTTTTACTGGTTCTGGAATGATATCCTTTTTAGTTGTTCTTTTTCTGTCTTTGTTGTTTTCCTGATATGAAATCGTCAAACTGGGTTGCTTAAGTGACCCAATTTCTATAGCAATAACTAATTTTTCAGTGTTGAAAGATCTGAAAAAGATCTGGTAGAGGAGCGTTTTTGTTTAGATGGAAATAAATTCTTATAGGGGAATATATAAGGAGTGTGAAGTTTAGCAGTATGTTTACTAGGATCTGTTCACACGTCATGAAAACAAACTGAGATGAACATATATCCCTCTTTTACCCACAGTTTACTGACGCCAACTTGAGTTAGTCGATAATTTGTTTCAAGTAGTTGAAGTGTAAAATTTTTGGCAAGCTTGACATGGATATGCCTAATTTTCCACAGAAATTTGTATCAGGATTGACTCGCACAATAAATGTAGTGAATTTGACACCTTAAGTAATATAGCGTGGGTGAGAGAAGGGCTGGGCGGCTTGTGCAATGATAGAAATGTCAAATACTGGTAGAAATATCCACACGATATTGGTGCAGAGTGAAGCTTTATATTATTTTTTTGCAAAATAATAGATGCAATTGGGAACTGATTTGGAGAAATGTAGCACTTGCATCACTTGCTCAGCAGTGGAAGCTCTGCAGTGAATGGGTGCCGTCAGAATGAGAGTCTAAACAGCTGATAAAAACATCACAATAATCCACACCACTCCAGAACATCAGTTAGCATCATGTGGATTATTGATATGTTTTTATCAGCTGTTTGGACTCTCATTCTGACGGCACCCATTCACTGCAGAGCATCCATTGGTGAGAAAGTGATGGAGTAATTAAATTCTTCAAATCTGTTTCTATTAGCAAACAATCTCATCTACAACTCTGATAGCCGGAGGGTCAGTAAACTGTTAGTAGATCTACACTTTCATGTGAATTATTCCAGTAAGGGTTCTTAGTTAAGTAGTCTTTTGATATGAATAATCTGATCCATATATCCAAATAATCAAATGAGATGGAGCACTTTTCATGTGAGATCTATTTCTTATTATTTATTATCCAACATTTGGCATTGCACTATAGTTATTTAATATATATAAACCGTTTTTGTTGAACTTCCAGCAAAAATAACCATATTGTGCTATGACTATGATATATAATTACTCATACTGTGATATAAGATTCTGTTCATGACGCCCACCATTAGGTGTGAGAGAATGCAAGTACAAACACAAGAAAGCAGAGTTCTTGTATTGTCTTTCTGTGTTTATGGTGCTATCTAACATTAGTGGTAAAATCAGATTCCTTCCCAAAGCTGAGGCCTTTTCTTATCTCCCGAGCAAACCACTCAAGACGTGACTCATGTCGAATGAAGCTGCTGAAGTGTGGTTCGTGTGGCTGTAATTAGAGGTTGTGGAGTGATGTTTAGTGTGCAGAGAACCGCCGTGTGTTCAGGTGCTTCAGGAATAGAAAAGATCTGTTTCCCTCTCGTCTTCATCATCCAGCAATAGAGCATCTCCTCTGAGGATTGAGCTCTGGTTTTTTTCCCTGTTGTAATTGTTGCCTGCATGCAGCTCAGCTCAGGGAAATCACTGACCCACTTACAGGAGAAACAGATTTTGCATGTATCAGTGTCTTTTTGGACATAGTTTGCCTCTGGTTGATGGAGATGCACGCTTGTGTTCCATGCAGATGTCAGACAGGAAATGTTACATTTTTAAACAAGTAACTTTTTGAAATGTGTCAGCTTAGAATTCCACGGAACTTTCGGTCTCAATTCAAGAAGTCATTTGTCAAACCGTATGTTCCATTTAAACGCGATGAAAGAGAGTACGTTTCACTAATGAAATTTCTTGGATATTTAATAGGACTTTGAGTTTGCATGTCTTAAGAGGATCACCGATCACATATTGATTGAGTTATTTTTTGTTTTAAGATTTGTGATTCTTTAAGATAGGTGTTTTTTCTTTTTACTAAATCAGTGGGTCTCAAATGATGCATTCAATGAATTGGTCCAAATAATCTATTAACCCTGTTGATTCTTTTGCTGTGCATATTAAACACAACTTCCTTAACCCTCCACACATCTCCCTTTCGTCACCGTCCACCTGCCCTTCCTGCTCAACAGTCTGGCTCTCTTCTACAACTTCGGCAAGTCATGGAAGTCCGACCCTGGTATCATCAAAGCATCCGAGGAGCATAAGAAAAAGGTAAAATCTCAATCTGCAGAAAAATGTACTTCCCTAGTCCAGACAGCTGATAAAAACATCACAATAATCCACACTACTCCAGTCCATCAATTAACATTATATGAAGCCAAAAGCTGCATGTTTGTAAGAAACAAATCCATCATAATGAATATTGCTTTCTTCTGTAAAAATATTGTCTCATCTGAATCAGGAGAGGAATCTGCACTGATCAAGCACTGTTTACAAGCCAAAACAGTCCAAAATATATATGTGGTTGGATTTTGATGTGAGAGTACAAAAGAGAAACAACTTTTTCACTTATTATGGATGTGTATTATGGCCAAAAGTGACAATTTTTTATTGTAAAAATGCTTTAAAGGATTTGTTTCTTACAAAAAATGCAACTTTTTGCTTCGCAAGACATAAACTGATGTTCTGGAGTGGTGTGGATTATTGTGATGTTTTTATCAGCTGTTTAGACTCTCATTCTGACGGCACCCATTCACTGCAGAGCATCCATTGGTGTGCAAGTGATGCAATGCTGCATTTATTTATTTCAGGGTTTTTAACTTGTCCAAGTCAGCAACCATCCAGAACACTGATGCTTTTCTTCAGAAAATGTAAAAGTGCTCCACTGTTTTCTCTTCTTCTCTGTTCAGACTATAGTTGAACTGGCAGAAACAGGCTCTCTGGATCTCAGCATATTCTGCAGCACCTGTTTGGTAATGATCACTCTTTTCTATTCTGCACACAGTCAAGCTTATAACTCAAAGGTCTGATTTGCATTGCAATTTCCAGTGAGGTGCCCATGCATAAAACACTCACTTTAACGGCCTGTTCTCCACAGATACGGAAGCCAATCAGATCAAAACACTGCGCTGTTTGCAATCGATGCATCGCCAAGTTTGATCACCACTGTCCGTGGGTCGGGAACTGCGTAGGTGAGTTGTCAGTCCCACCAACCATGCTTTTCACCTGACATTAACATGAAAAGTCAGTGACTGGCCAGGAAATCGTTCACTTTTGTAAAGAAAGCCCATTTAGCATCACAATTAAACTAATTTGAGCCAAAGGCAGATAGTTGAGAGAATGTAAAACGGCAGATTTGACTTAATTCCTTTCATTCGTCTCTGTTTTTCTCCTCATTGTTTGCGGACAGGAAGTGGAAACCACCGTTACTTCATGGGCTACTTGTTCTTCCTGTTGGGCATGATCTGTTGGATGATATACGGTTGCATTTGCTGTAAGTACACTTAGGTTTGCATAGTTTTATACGATCAATGAAATGATAAATGCACATAGATGGAAATAGTATTAACTTTGGTAACACTCTACAAACAGGTTTCATTTGTTAGCATGAATAATACTTAAACAGCATTAAGATAAATAATTTACTAATTCATAATTAAAATCAAAGTTGCATTCGTTAACACTATGGCACTGTGATCTAACATTAAATAGGTTTAATAACTGCTGTAAAAATATAGTTTGTTATTTAATGCATCTAAGGGATAGCTCACCCAAATATGAAATTCTTGTCATCATTTACTCACCCTTAAGATGTTCCAAACTTGTAAAAGAAGATATCTTGAAGAATGCGTGTAACCTGTTGACGGTAACCATTGACTTCTATGGTATGGGGAAAAAAATACTGCGGAAGTCAGTGGGTACCGTCAACTGTTTAATTACCAACGTTCTTCAAAATACCTTCTTTCATGTTCAACAGAAGAAATAAACTCATAAAGGTTTGGAATGACTTGATGGTGAGTAAATGATGACAGTTTTCATTTTTGGGTGAACTATCCCTTTAAATAATTTTAAGAAATGAGACTTTATTTTTACCCGATTTTTTTTTTTTTGCATTAGTAGCATACGTATGTATAATATTGACGAACAAATGTGATTGTGGTGTATTTTACTAATTCATCATTAAAATTAAAGTTGTATCTGTTAACACTATGGCACTGTGATCTAACATTAAATAGGTTTAATAACTGCTGTAAAAATATAGTTTATTTAATGCATTTAAGGGATAGTTCACCCAGATATGAAATCCTTGTCATCATTTACTCACCCTTAAGATGTTCCAAACTTGTAAAAGAAGATATCTTGAAGAATGCTTGTAACCTGTTGACGGTAACCATTGACTTCTATGGTATGGGGAAAAAAATACTGCGGAAGTCAATGGGTGCCGTCAACTGTTTGGATACCAACATTATTCAAAATATCTTCTTTGATGTTCAACAGAGGAAATAAGCTCATACAGGTTTGGAATGACTTGATGGTGAGTAAATGATGACACTTTTCATTTTTTGGGAACTATCGCTTTAATTTTAACAAATGAGACTTTATTTTTACCTGATTTTTTTTTTTTTGCATTAGTAGCATACGTATGTATAATATTGACGAACAAATGTGATTGTGGTGTATTTTACTAATTCATCATTAAAATCAAAGTTGTATCCGTTAACACTATGGCACTGTGATCTAACATTAAAAAATTTTAATAACTGCTGTAAAAATATAGTTAATTGTTAATTAATGCATTTAAGGGATAGTTCACCCGAATATGAAATTTTTCATATATGGAAAGATATGAAGATATATACTGATCCTTAAGATGTTCCAAACTTGTAAAAGAAATTTTTTTGAAGAATGCTTGTAACCTTTTGATGGTAACCATTGACTTCTATGGTATGGGGAAAAAAATACTGTGGAAGTCAATGGGTGCCGTCAACTGTTTGGTTACCAACGTTCTTCAAAATATCTTCTTTGATGTTCAACAGAAGAAATAAGCTCATACAGGTTTGGAATGACTTGATGGTGAGTAAATTATGACAATTTTCATTTTTGGGGAACTTATCGCTTTAATTTTAACAAATGAGACCTTATTTTTACCTGGTTTATTTATTTTTGCATTAGGAGCATATGTGTGTATAATATTGATGACCAAAACGTGATTGTGGTGTATTTCTGCAGACTGGAGGATTCACTGTGCTACCAGCTACACTAAAGATGGCTTTTGGATCTACATCACCCAGATCGCCACCTGCTCGCCGTGGATGTTCTGGATGTTCATCAACAGTGTGTTTCACTTCATGTGGGTCGCTGTGCTCATCATGTGCCAGCTCTATCAGGTAAGAGACACTCGAGCCCAGAGCTGTTACAAAAGCAAGAAAGCTGCTTGAGAATCTGTTTCAGTCTGCACGCTAGGGTTTGGTTTAGATTTGATGTGTTTTTGTGGTTTGATGTATACTCCATAGATCGCTGTTCTGGGCATCACTACAAACGAACGCATGAACGCCAGAAGATATAAGCACTTTAAAGTTACAGCCACATCCATCGAGAGCCCTTTCAAGTGAGTCCTTTAAACTCATTTCTGGGTACAGCTTATCTATATCTAGAGGAGGATGGTTTGTAAATGAGTTTATAGAGCTATGCTTTGTATATTAATCATCGATTCAGTCTATATATACTTACTGTTAGAAAATGTCTTTACTAGTGCTTGTTTGGACACAACAGCTTATAGAAAGTTGCAAGTTGTTTGGTTGTTTCAGTGTTTAGAAGCTATTTACTTAAGAATAATAATAAAAAAAAAAATTTTTTCATGTTGTTTAAAAAAAAAAACTTGAAATAGATCTAAAATGGAATATAAATATTAGATTTAAAAAGTGTTTGAATGATTAATAATAATAAAAAAAAAAATAATGAACCAAAAAAAAAGAATTAAACAGAAAATCTAAAAATAAGTGCTATTGAAATCTATTGAAATGAAAAGCTAGTTTAGTTTCAGATAATAAGTTTACATTAATAATCAATTTAAATACTAAGATTACTTAACACAATATAAAACTAAATTAAAACTACTCAGATATTTGAACAATGACTAATACAATTTTCTAAATAAATCATGCCCAAAAAATACCTTTACACAGAACATTACAAATAAATGCTGTTCAAATCGCCATTAATTGCATACAAAAAAAACTGTGCACATTATGTATAAATAGAAACACATGAATGTGAATATATATTTAAGAGAAACATGTATAATTTAAACATTAAATTGTAAGAATATAAATGTGTATATACGTAAATATTTTTAAAATGCATACTGTATATCTGTATTCTTATATATGCATAATAAATATACACAGTACACATACATATATTATGCAAACAAAATCTTATTTTGGATGCGGTTATTTGCGATTAATCATTTAACAGCGCTAATTTTAAAATCGTAATAACACTTTCAGATAATAAGCTGAACTACTAAAATTACTAACTTTAATATTGAAAAAGAAAATCTATTTAGAAATATGAATAAGTAATAAAAATGACTAAACCACCTAACAAAATGACTAAAAATGTAAGTTACATTGTTGAGTTCAGACAGAATTGACGCTGCTCCTCTGTTTTCAGTCACGGCTGTATAAGGAACCTCATAGATTTCTTCGAGCTGCGCTGCTGCGGTCTGCTGCGGCCCGTGGTGGTAGACTGGACGTCCCAGTACACAATAGAGTACGAGCAGACGTCCGGCTCAGGATACCAGCTGGTGTAGAGCGGTGACAGAGCGAGAGAGAGAGAGAGAGAGAGCGAAAGAGAGAGAAGAGGGGAGAGGTTTTCCTGAAGTGCTGCTCAACCGGGACCATCTCCTTCACCGAGACTGCAAACCTCACCCAGTCAGGATAACGCATGCTGTCACCAACTCCACCCGAGACGCAGGGACACCAGGAACAGGAAGAGGAGGAGTTTAGTGACATCAGAGGCGGATGCAGTACAAACGGCTCTCCTCAGTTGGTCAGCAGAGGCGTTTTGTTGTTTCGCACATCGACTGCTTTTCGTTTTACCTTGGTTTTCTTCCTGTGACCCCTTTTTTGTTTCTTTTAAAGTGAAATCGGATCTTCGTCGTCCTAATTCAACATGGACCTTTGTGTAGGAATGAGAATGAGCATAGCTTAACAATCAGACGAAATATAGCGTTTGTGGTTTTAAGGAATTGTTCTGGCCAAAATTAGACTTTTTTTTTTTATTATTATTCATGTCACTTTAAACCTATGTGACTGACTTTCTTGCATTGAACACAAAAATAGATATTTAACAGAATGTTCAGGCTGCTCTTTTCCATATAAGTAGAAAGTAATACGCATATGTTTGGAACGACATGATGATTAGTAAATAACCGTAGCTGAACGATTCCTTTAAGCTGCCTTGATTCGTCTGACCGTGACACGCATTCATACGACTAGAGAGATGCCCAGTTTAAATAATGTGACTTAACATATTTATTTTAACCTATTTATGTAGTATTTTTCGATAATATAGTATCATGAGATAATTTTACATGTCTTCATTTTGGGATTTGCAGCATGTATAATAGTTTAGCAGGGGTGAATCCGACGAAACGTGTCAAGAAGATGAAGCCGGGTCATATTTCACCCAAAAAAAGAAAAAAAAAATTATATTTTGTTTAGAGAAAATGAAGCCTGGTTTTGCATTTTATTATCGTTTTCATGATAATTAATTCCAACTTTGCCATAATTCAAATTAATATCTTGCACAAAAACCTCCTCATTACTGTATTTAATTATCGAAATATTTATATTATGCTGCCTTTAAATTATGCTATTTTTTTTAAATCAAAGTATTATAGACATTGTTTAATGCAAAACAAAAACGGATTAATATAATATGGTAATGAGCCCTGGGAAAGAGAAATGCACTGAGTTTACATCAATATAACGGTTCAGTAATGCAGAACAGTCTTCACTTTCAAAAAAAAATAAAAATAATAGTGTGTATGTGTATATATATATATATATATATATATATATATATATATATATAGACACGAACACTTACACAAACATATTTATATATATGTAAAAAAAAAATGTTTAGGTTGAAATGTGACTTGGGACCCGTTTTATAAAACAAGTTTACCAAATAAGCCAGATTTATTTCAGTTAGTCTGATTTATTGTCAGTTGATTTAGTTCAGAATAAGTCAGACTAACTGAAATAAGTCTGGTTTATTTGGTAAACAGCCCCCGGACAAGCTCTTGATGCGTTTGAGATTAATCCAGGTTCCCTCTGCGTTTACAAGAAATAACACGCTCGTATGTGAACATCTTTATTTATTATCTATGAGTAGTTTTAGGAAGCGTATATATTAAAAAGTTGAAATGCTGTTGAAAAGCCATCGAGTGGACCTGACACGTGTGTGTGTGTGTGGCAGCGAAATTATTCGTCTGCCTACAAAAATGCACTGATCTTTTATTTTTTGTTCATTGTTACTGAAGAAGTGAGCTCGTTTCCCCGGCATCGCCGAAGGATGTTCATGTTTACGTAAGAAGAGGAAGCTCCTCCCCCTTTTGCTCTCCTCCATTTCCTCTTCCTGTTGGTGTGGCAGCAGCAGCTGATCTGAACTGATGTAAAGAATGTGCATCTGTACATAAATGAACTAAATTCATTATCCTGTCAAGTGACTTTAGTCTGTGTTAGTTGAAGCTGCTCCTAAGTTTTTTTTTTTTATCTTACCAAAAAGTGAAAAAAGGAAAAAATCGACTATTTTCGAAGTGTATGACTGTAGCTTTTAGTGGCGTCTGGCACTGCTGTGTATAGACCTTTGACCTTGCAAGTCTCCACTGCATGTGTAAAGCCTGGACATAGTGATCATCCGAAAGACGCCCCTTCTGTAAATAATGAATGTGAAGTATTTGCATCCAGTTTTTATTTTTTAGGATTCTTTTCTGTTTGTTTTTTACATTTTAACCCCGATGTGTGTATCGTTCTCTCGTGTCCCTCATGCTCTGCGGTCAATCGGAGCTCTGCGGATGTATTATATCTGAATGTCCCGTTCTCATTGATTAATATTCAGCCCAAAGGGATTCTTTTGTACGTTTCATTGCTGGGTTTGTTGTACCACTGGATGTACAAACTGTAAATGCCAGAGAAGTAGACATGAACAGCCGCGGTGGATGGGCCCTGTGTTGTAATATGTGGATTAGGCACAGTGACGGTCATTCATTCATTCATACACGTGACACTGTTTTTAGAGAATATATTCACTCTGTTGTTCCTCTGCCGGCTGTTTTCCCACCATGTGAAAAGCACATGCTCATCTCCAGTGCCTCAGCTGAGATCAGGACGTCACCCTACTCTGCTTCAGATGTAACTTATTGGGCATGGATCAATTTTAATGGCTTTGTTAATAAAACATTTGAAGGTGAAAGGCATGTGCATCAGTTTTCAGTATCAGCACATTTTTGTTTCCTAAATGTAGATGCTCGTACAATGACTATTCACCCTTTGAACTATTAACACAAGTAGAGGGTTCAAAAATGAACATTTTGCTTAAAGAAAAATCAATCTTATTTTTTAGGACCATTATTTAAGTGATAGTGACATTTTCCCAAATTCTCACTACTGTATTACATTTTTTTTAATTATAAAATGTATATCAAATACTTAATTTCTATTATTATTTAATATAGTTAATATGTGTTCTACGTTATGGGAATTATTATTGTGAAATGTGCTTAATTTTAATGAAAATATAAAATTTGATGGTAGTCTATAAACAATTAACACTATGTAAAGGGTTAAAACATATTTTGGATTAAGAAATTTATCCAATATTTTTTTTAAATAAAAAAGGATTGGGATATTTTCCTAAATGCTTATTACAGTAATACAGTAGCTTTGTTTCACAAAAATGTAGCAATACATAAAATTAATATATGGAATGCATCACATTATTTAATAACATTTTAAAAAAATCAATTATTTACATTTGGTAGTGAGAATTTGTTCCTAATTGCAATCAAAACATAACTGGACCTCGATGAATAATTAACACCCTGCACCTGGTGTAAATGGTGAAATTATAGAAATATATATATATATATATATATATAGCATAAAGAAAATTAACCTTATTTCTTTGAGCCATTGTATGTATATAATTACCTTTTTATTTATTTTTATTTTTTCTAATTTGGATTGTGAAATTTTTCCAGCATTTAAGAAATGAGAATTGGAGACTAAATGGGTTTAATTGTCATGAAAATAATTGTCATCTTCTTTTGAAATAAGTGTGTTATCAGTACAGAAATGTAGAAAGTCCTGACTATCACTGAGCGTGAACCAGAGCTCCTGCTCCCTGACCGTATCCAAATCCTTTAGGTCCGAAGTTCTTTGCATAGCATGCTGAAAAACAGAAACAAAGACAAAATTAAGCACAAATGTAGATAATTAGTGAGTGACATGTCATAGAACCAATGAGCCTTCACTATCATTGTTCAAAGAGTTCAGAAAGTTCAGATTTTGCGTCATCACCGCAGATTAAACGTCGACTCTTGATCGTAATCATTCAAGAGTTTCTGGTTGATCTAGTTCTTCAGCTTGTCCCTGTTATCAGAGAAACGTCCTGTATGTATACATCAGACAAACAAACAAACAAACTCTGTTGCCCTTAAAACCACGAGCTTGAGAGGAATATTCCAGTCCATTTTTTATCTTACAGGGACATTTTGGCTCCCAAAAATAAACATTTGTTTTTAATTTATCACCCTCAGGTCATCCAAGATGCAGGTGACTTTTTTTCCTCTTCAGAAGTCAATGTCAAAGTCAGAGTCAATGGCTACCGGCACATTGAGTGTCAAAAAAGCACATACATGATGGTATTTTGAGGTATTATGAAGCAAAACAATCACTCTGTGCAAGAAACGGAGCATTATTTACAACACTATAACCTGTAATCCAGAGAATCAGGCAACAAGGAAATCCAAGTACTTTCTGTGAACTGGTTCTTTCAAACAGTTAGTTTCAGTTCAGTGGTTTATTTAAGTAATTATGCACAGTTGCATTATTAAAAAACACAATAAAGATGTTTTACATGTCTAAAGCGAATTAACTTAATCCAATCCAGTTTTGGATCAAAGTCGAACGGTTTCTTCAGTTCAGTGAATGTTTGGAGGGACTGGATCACTGAATCAGTTCGTTCGCAGGATCAGATATTCTGGTAATTTGACTTGTTTTGGGTTGGAGTGACTGTCAGGCGTCTGAAAGGGAGTTTAGATTAGTAACTTGTAGATCTGTGCTGAATGAGCGATGAATCGTGTCGGACGCCTCAATCAGATCTGGTGAACCGGTTCAACTAATGGATCAAAAGAATCATTAATTCATGAACCGAGCATCACCCCGAACCATTTACCCGAGGCTCTGGATTACAAGTAATAATGTGGTAAATAATGTTCAGTTTCTTGCACAGAGCAATCGTTTCGCTTCATAATACCTCAATATATCACCAGGAGCCACAGGGATTAATCTAGTGTTGCTTGTAATTGCTTTTTTGACTTTAAAAGTGACCGGCATTGACTTGCAATGTATGAAACCGCAATCGGTTTCACCCAAAAATGTTCTAGTGAAGAAAAAAAACTAAGTCACTATATCTTGGATGGTCTGAGGGCGAGTACATTAACAGCAAACTGATATCTTTGTGTGAACTATCACTTCATTGTTGTATATTCCCACTGATCACTTAGATCAGGATTGTCAAACGCTATTATAACTACAGATATCTGACCTTTGCAGTAGATTTCTCCATCTTTCTCCGTCTGAGTGGTGGACTCCAAACTCTTTCCACATTTGGCACAGCGAAAGCAGTTCTTATGCCACGGCTGGAAGACAGACAAGAGAAGAAAACCATGCGGTCATGAAGCTCAGATCAAGAAACGATGAGTAAACCAGCTGACATCAAGTGCTCAGGACTTCCTGGAGATTAAACTGAGAAACACACTTCAGATTCTTGGCAGTAGATCTGTTCTAGCATCTGCAAACCCTCATGCAGACATAAAGAAAGAGTTAAACTTGACATCTGTATAAATGTGTTCAACTTCTGACCCGGTGACTTCAGAGTGAATAATGCAGCTGATGTCACTGTGGGAGATCACGATACGATGAGAAATCAGGATCCCAGTATGATCAGTTATGCATTACACATATTTAATAATAGTATATTCATTAGTTGGATACATGTCAGGGTTATCATTATTATCTAAAACCATTTTTTTTATCCATTAATAATAAAAAAAAGAAGTAAAAATAATAGAAATTAAATAATATTTTATATTTATATATATATATATATATATATTATAGAATTTGTTTATATATTTTATTTATTTATTAGTTTTAGCATTTGTAATACTTTTCCATCTAAACAAAAATGAGAAGAATTTCTGTGGCATCAAGCTGAAGCTTATTTATAAAAAAGTTTTTTTTATTTTTATGATTCCCATCTGATCAGTTATGCATAAAATACGTAATAATATTTATTAGTTGAATATCATTATCATTAACTAGAAACATCTGACAGAATCCATTACTTGAAACAAAATATACATAAATTGAAATAAAACAAATATATTAAAATGTGTATGAAATAACCATTGATGTTAAACAATACATAATTGCATTATATTTATTTAAATTTACCCAAAATTAAAATGTATTTAACTATACATATCGGGGGGGGGTTAATTATTATATGTATATAATACAACAAAAAAACATGTATGCATGTATGAATGATATATTAATATATTGTTAAAGTCTGAGAGTGATGATAGAGATACAATAACAGTTCATGTGCTTCCAGAGGGTTTTTTTCACTTTAGTTAAAGGTGCTGTAAGTACGTTTTTGACCCTACTAAAGCATAAAAATACTATAATTTGCAGAGATTTAAGAAACATGCTAAGTTTACATACTTGTTTATCTGAAAAACAATGTTTCAGTCCGTTATTCTCCTTTGAAAATGTGTGTTCCGGCCCGGAATGTCGGTCTTTGTTTTGGTTTGTGAAACCCATCTACTCCCAGTTTATCCGATTGTATTTCAGCATGGGTTGCGGAAAACTCAGCGCATTACATTTCATTTATCATCAAGTGCACTCGTTCCTGTTTTTGTTGTCAATCTGGCAACCTGTGCATGCATTAAGTCTGAGGAGGAGGGGCCAGGTGAATAAAACCCCTCTCTAATATTTTGAATTTGGACTGCAATACCTAGTTCAACCACTCGGTGTCAATCCTACATACAGCACCTTTAAGTTAGGTTTTAGATTTATAATAACATTAGATCAGTTACATTAAATCCCTGGGCCTGTGGTTGAAAACCATAGGTCAAGATCAACAAATATCAAAAAACCTTATTAAACGTTTCTTAATTTTCTAAATCTTTGAAATAATTTCTTCGAGTGTCTGATTGGAAACGGTTTGTTATTGTAGTACTACATTAACATGCACTGATGATTCTTGTATGTGCATGAAGAAAGCAAACACTGATGTGGATATAAGTGTGTGTAATGTCTGGGTTTGATTCTTGCCCTCTGATCGTCTCACCTTCCCAGCGCTCATCACTTTCTCGGCAGCGTACACGGACTCTCCACAGCGCCCACACTTCTCCGAGCCGCCGAACTTCTGCGCCAGCTTGGACGGGTTTGGGTTTGGACTGGGTCGGTGAGTCTGGGTTCTGTGAGGACACAGAGAGGTCAGATGCTGTTTTCTGGAGCGCAGCCTATCGAGGGGCCCTGAATGAGCTGCTTTGAGTTCGGCGAGTTTGAAGAGGGCTTCTGGGTCTGTACAGGAGCGCTGCTTACATAATAGATTCTTTCATAATCACCTGACGGCGAGCCTGAACACACCACAGGACGGATTTGCTTCCAGAACAAAATGAATTTAGACAATCCTCTAGAAATCTTATGAAAATACACCACTGGTCAAAAAGGAATAATAGTGATTTTATGTTTTTGGAAGAAGTGTCTTCTGCTAATGCAATGCTACATTTATTTGACAAAAAAAGTATGAAAAATTATTACATTTAAAAAGAGCTTTCTATTGTATTATGTTGAAATGGAATTTATTTCTGTGATGTCAAGCTGTATTTTCAGCATCATTACTCCAGTCTTCAGTGTCACATGATCTTCAGAAATCATTATAATATGCTGATTTGCTGCTCAGGAAAACAACAGAGCAAAAATTACACTTATTTAGCAATATTATACGGATAAAAAAAAAGTGACAAAATATTTAAAAGGTTACAAAAGATTTCTTTTTTTTTTCCATTGAGCTTTCTATTCATCAAAGAATCCTAAAAAAATTTATCATGGTTTCCACTTAAATATAAAGCTGTTTTCAACATTGATAATACTGAGAAATGATTCTTGAGCAGCAGATCAGCATATTATACTGATTTCTGAAGATCATGTGACACTGAAGACTGGAGGAATGATGCTGAACATACAGCTTTGAGCACAGAAATGTAATTCATTTCAAAATTTATTCAATTAGAACAGTTATTTCAAATTAAAATTATATTTCAAAAATGTATTTTGACCAAATAAATTCTGCCTTGATAAGAATAAAAGAAAAAAAATCATATTTATTCCAAACATTTTATAAGTTGTATATGCATGTACCAAACCGCTATGACACATATGCAATAAATGATGTGCATACCATTCATTATTTAACACTGACTACATTATAATATAGTTATAGTGTACAGTCTATTATATTCAACTGGTTGAACTTCTTGTTGAAAAACAATAAAAAGTGCAAACACTCACTCTTCTGGTTTGATGCCCAGTCTCTCACCGCGGTCCATGTTGAGCGTTCCTGCTCCCTGACCGTAGCCGTATCCTTTCGGGCCGTACTTCTTACCGTAGCAGGACTTGCAGTAGATTTCCTGGTCATGGATGGCCAGTGTGGTGCTGTCTAACCCTTTTCTACAGACCACTGGAGGAGAGAAAACACTCATTTTCTGCTGCTTTCACATGCAAAACTCATTGCTGCAATGCAACAGGTTTTAAATGGATTGTAGTATGTTGTTATGCAACTTACAAAAAGAAATAACATGCATCTCTTGGAGTTAGAGACAACCCTTTAACACAAAGTATGAGTGATAATAATAACAGCCATGCCACCACTAATAATCTATCATCATTTTAACCCTATGATTAGAGGCTAGAATGCAAGAATGCTTGATTTTGACATTGTTCCACAGAGGCGTTATTGACCCATGACAAATGAACAACGTGGGCTGTATTGTTTTTGTTGTTTTGGTGAAAAGCGCCAATCTGAAGCATGTGCATTCAGCCGTTAGTGAGATCTCACTAAAACAAACATCATAAACACATCACCGGTGTTTGAATCGGTCACTGCAGGACAAATGAGGCCAGAAAAATATTGAGAAATTTTTATTTTTGTTTATTTGAGTTTGAACAGAAATAAAACTATGACCGTCCAGTTCATATCCAATAACTTTAAATTCCCCAAAATAAATTATATTTTGCCTTAAGAAAATGGAGCACATTTAAAGGATTTTAAGCATTGCACTTTTGCAACAGCATTTATATAATAATAAAATTTCTCTAAAAAAATGTTTATAACCATTACATATACGTTTACTGATCTTAAAATGTATTTAATAATTTATTTATTGCAGTAATATGGATCACCACCAAAATATTGCTATTACAAATAAAAAAAATAAAAAAAAGGTAAAATTAAATAAAAATACAATAGAAAAGAAAAAAATTTGGAGGGGAAACATGCTTAATCGTCATAAAAATAAAGGCAATGCAAAACACAATTGCTTTTCTTTTTCCTTTGATTTTGGGGTGAAATGTTTCCTGGACCTATCATGAGGTTTTTCTCTGACTTACTGCAGAGGAAGCAGCACTTGTGAAAACTCCTCCCGTCACACTGCACCTCTTCAGCGTGGTACACCGTCCCGCGGCAGGCACCGCATTTGTTTCCTCCACCCCAGTTTGGCATGACGAGAAACTGTGAAGAGAGAAAATACTATTAACTCTTGAGTTTAGCATAGCTTTAAAAGGAAACAACTCCATCCTGCAGAGTTCAGAGATCAACCTCAGGAAAATGTTGTGAAGGATATCTCACTAGAAATTTCACTAAAAACCCACTTCAGCTGTTTGGAGTAATAAAAGACAAACTAAAGACAAAGTAAACACCCTGTAGACGTCTGGTGACCCCAACATCAAAACACACAGAGACCACCAGGAGCTACAGCACAATGGAGAGTCAAACAGAGCCAGTGAGTCTCATTAAAAGGACAATGTCTGGAAGTAAAATTCAAAACAAGCACATGAATAAAACAGCAGTCAGACGTTTCAAAGGGTCAGTCGTTCTAGTCAAATAAAATGATATCAGACCTCTCCAACAATATTCAAATAAAATGGCTAAGTGCTCATAAACGTCATCGCTTCAACTCTCCAGGAAAACATGAGCTGTTCTCTGTAAAATGAGATCATAACTTAGAATAATAAATAAATGAAGCATGAAAAGTGTGATCACAAGCTGAACAACACATGTCCAGACATGAAGGAGGACAATCAACCATCTCAAAGCCTATGTGAATGCATGCACGTATATTAATATCTCCATGACATTAGAAAAGCACAATAAATGCATGATAATTACTAATATTTTGAACCCTAACATAATGGAGAACGAATATCACGATCTATAAAGCAGTAAATTAAATAATATGAATCTGATAGCTCCTGCACCATTGTGTGTGTGTACGTGTGTGTAAGTGCATCAAATAGTTTGAGAACATGAATTGTATCAATTATGCAAATAGCATATTTAACGATGCGGAACATGTGTTTAATTTGCATGTTTATTTATTTATGCACATTTTAACTCCCAGGTAAATATTATAATAGCCTACATGTATTGAATCCGTAAATATTAAGTACTAAACAATTATATATATATTAAACGTAAATAGCCTATTCATAAGCTGAACATAGGCTAAATACAAATAAAGCAGTGCTTCCTTTAAGAGGTCATATCATACATTGTGTCAATTTTAAGTATTACAAAGAATGCCATCGTATCACTTCAAACGTAGCTAGAATTACATTATTTAGAGTTTTCTACCATTTAATCCAACTGAATCAGATCAAAAGTGGGCTGAATAATCAAAATCAGTTCCTCACACAGACACTTTGGCTCTTTAACACACGATGTTGTTTAAAAGGCTTCTTACCTGAGTGTTTTCCAGCAGATTCCCAGAATGCTCCAGTGTGTGTGGGACTTCAGCGGACAGACTGCAATGTCATCACCAAATTACAGAGGAGAGAAGGAGGAGGAGTGTTTTAAACACACACACACACACACACACACACACACACGCCTTCATCATGGGGCTGATTCAGAAATATATGCTTCATTTGAAATTTAAAGTCTTAAATGATTTATTTATATGCATGTAGAATATAAAACTGGCATATATTGTCTTTGTGCAGTGGAAACATGAACACTGAGATGCTTCTTTTTTAAAACGAGGCATGGTTGGGAGTGTATTACTTCATTCTTGATTTGTTCTGTCTGTAATGTGTAATTATAATTATCAGACACACCTGAGGAATATTAATGATCTGTAACGATGGCCATTGAAATAGATGTGGGAAACTCGTTTCATCAAGAGGTTCGTTTTCCAAGAACATGTCTGTCAGTAATCGTTATAGTAATCGCGACGTTTGTTCAAAGTTATCTGGTTTTTAATAATGCTTTTAAAACGTCAGCACAACAATGTTATTTATACGTCATCCATGGAACGTTTCCTGCAACATTTGAACTGGCGGCTGTCAATCATTTTTTCAAATGTTTTAGAATGTTCAGAGAACATTCAAATGTAACATTCCCATATTTGCAAAATGATCAAATGGAATGTTCAGCAAGACAAATACATTTTTAACATGTTAAAAAAACTGGAGGTTTTGAAAGTTCAGAAAACATTCAGAAATATTGTTTTCATAACTCACTGGGAATCTAAACGTTCATAGAACAGATTGTGATATGGATAATGTTGACAGTTCCGCCATAACACACAGACAGGCTTCATTAATTCTAATTAACTGAGCATCCAGGACAATTTCATCCTGGTGTGTGTGAGGTGTGGTGTTGAAAGAATGTGTGTGGGAGAGCCTCCTGATGAATGACTCATTAAAACCATTCAGAACACAGCTCCTGTAATTACCCAGCATGCATCACTTGTCATTTAGACAGCGGATACACTTTGACATCAATAAAACTGACCAACATTGACCCCAGAAAGTATTTGGACATTGAATGTCACTGTGTAAACACAGTGTTTATTTGCACACTTTTTCAACCAGAACATTACTGAAAAAGAAGTTTGTTTGAAAAAAAAAAAAAAAAAAAAAAAGTACTGTGCATTTGGATAATTTCATATTTTAAAAACACATTTTCCTGTTTGATGTGAATAATACAGCAGCGCAGTCATTTCTTCCAGTTTCTTCATCCAGGCCTTCATCTGGAATGCACATAACACCAGAAGAAGGAATTTATAGTGAACGGCACAAGATTGGAAAGAAAGAGAGAATGAAAAACAGATGTAGCTTTGTGTCCATCCTCCATTTATGGTCAAACTGGACTCAGGCTGAGGAATGGCACGCGTGTGAGAAACTAACACATAAGATTGGTTTATGTAGGTTTCCGTGCATGTGTCTGTTCCTGACGTGAGCTCTTTTACCCATGAAGGAGCTTCTGGAATGTCATCAGCTGTTTGACAGCTCCTTCAGTCCGTCTTCTGCCACATTTACACAGTCTACCGTATTCATCTATCAATGATTTGTTCATTTCGTGACATATTTTGGTCTCAAACATGATTATTTTTGAGAACTCAATAGTCTTTTCTGAGGTTTTCTGGTCTGTTAATTGCAAAATGCAAGCTATTGCCATCCATAAATGGTTTATTGTGATTATAAAATGGGTTGCCAGGTGTATTTGTGTGTAAACAGCATTAATGAACATTGACATGCTGCCAAGCATTATACTGTGTTGATCTAATTTAGAAAATTATACAAAACTATAATACAGACCACACACACACACACTTCTAATTAGGGGTCTTAGCTGAGGCCTGCTCACTGTTATTTGAAGAAACCTTTTATTCATAGGAATAAAAGTTGAGTGTAATTCTGGATAAACATAGGTCTTAAATAGCAAAAATAAATAAATAAACCCCTGCCATACAGCAAGAGGTATGCTAAGAAACTCTCTAAGAAGCTAACAGAAGTTTGAACCATGTTGAAACTGATATTTCAAGGTAAAAAAATGTTTTGATTTGTTTTAATCTCTTTAAAGACAATTATTAGCAAGTTATGGGATGTCATGGTTCCATGTGTTTAAATACAGATGCACTGATAAATAATATATATATATATTTATATATATCACACTCTCAGAGGAGAAATTCTGAAAGATTTTCCCTTTGTTTCTGAGAAGACTCATGGAAAATATCTTGGCTATCATTTGTTTTGTATATGCTGCCATCTTGTGTTTGCACAAAATCAAGCCCTTTTGCGCTCTGCTCACACCCATGAGAATAAATGCAAGATTTAACAAACAATATTACATTTTACATACATTTATTTTGTAATACATGCATGACACCTGTGTCCATACATAATATGATTGAAAATACATCTGACAAACACAGAAGCACCATACAGATTCATCAGTGCAGCTTTAAACATCCAACACAAGACGTTTAAACACTAACGGATACAAAAAACAACACGTATACAAATATTTAACGCTACGAGTCACAGTACAGTGAAGTACCTGTAAATACTGTACAGCTATAAGGATCGTGGTGCAAAATTCAATCCAGTTTCCCAAAATAATTTATTACTAGTCTACTAAGAAGTTCAGACGCAAACATACTTTGTTTCCAAACAGTACAGTACTGTGATATTTCTGCTTTGCTCCAGTGACTGCGGATCATATTCACTGGTCGTTCAAGTATGTCTTTGTTTTCCGTTGGTTTCACAGATGTAGCACCTCAAACTATTACAACCATTATCACAAATACACTCAGAATTCATTCATTCTCTGTGGCGAAGGCATCATGCACCAGAAACATTTCTAAGGCACGTGGGCTTCACCAATATGGCACTTCGACAAACCGTGAGATCCCTGTGAGATAGTGAACATACTATAGAGCAGATCTGTCTAGTTATTGTTTCTCAGATGCCAATCCAGACCAATCATTCACTTTCATTTTTAAATACGTAGTGCTAAAGCTGGATTGATGATTTTAGCCTCTGGAATACTTTAATAAATAGTAACGGTAAACAAAATCAGGAAATATACTGGCAGGATGTCAAAGGAACTCCACAACACTATCAAAAGTGGCGGCGGGAAATCATAAACAGCCACAAGAGTGTGTGTAACAGACTATTTCCAATAACACACTACTGATTGTGATGTTCACTAGTTACTAAACAGGAAATGTTCATTTCCAGAGAATTATTTCAAGTCAAATTTTGCGGTGTAATGCTGTTTCTGTCTTTGGCACTCTAGCACCACAGAAGCATGAAGACACGATGACACACATGCAGCGGCTAATTTAATCGACTGAGGCACGCTCGATGTCCAGCCTCCTCTGGGCGGAGCCTCTCTTGCGGGCCGCTGGTGGTGTGCTGAGACACCCAAAGGCTCCAGGCGTCTCGAAGAAAGATTTGGACCCCCCTGCCGCTTCCTTTGGGGTCACAGGAGTCTGAAACAGCAGAAGTGAGAAGGTCAGAAACTCTGTAGACAATGTCTGTTATTGCATATTATTATTATTATTATTATTATTATCTTTTTTTAAACAGTAAAGATGCACCAACATTATAAAAATGTAAATTTAGCCAAAAACTGGAAGCAAAAATTGTTTTATAATGATTCATTAAAATTATTTGCTTATATTTATTAATCAACACTAAATTTGCATATATTTGAATTGCACCAAGACAGTTTTATATCAGCTTTTTAATGACATAATTATGTTTCTACACCAATTAGTTGTTCAGATATAAACATTTCAACTGTGGCTGTAATAAAACCTTTTTTCAACTTAAATCAAATGTGCAAAAACATTTTCAAATAACTTTTTAAAATGTAAAAAAAAAAATATATATATATATATATATATATATTTTTTTTTTTTGATTGCGAATGAGAATGTTAAGGGAACATTCCATTGTATCATTTTGCAAACATTATGAGAATGTTACTTTTGTATGTTTTATGAACATTCTAAAACAAGTGGTTACATTTAAAAAAACGTTACATACACATCCATCAAAAAAACATTCTATGAATGGTGTAAAAAACAACAACAAAAATGTTTTTTTTTTTACACCATTCATAGATGGTTCATATATATAAAACAACAACAAAAAAAACATTTTGTGCTAATATTTTTTGAATATAATTAAGGACCAGATAACTTTGAAGGTTCTGTTAAAGTAACTTTAAAAAAGTGAACTGGGAATCGACAGACTAAAAGAGCTCAGTTCATCCAGCCAGGCACTAAAAGCGAGAAATGATCATGTTTTCCTGTTGCAGACTGAAACAGGAAACTCAGTGCATCACTAAAGAGCAGTGTAGTGAGCTGACCTGTGTTTGCGCTGGTTCAGGGCTTTCTTGTGCTCGTGGTCCCTCTGGAGAGAGTGTGGCTGCTGGTAATCTGTGCCCATGATGCTCGGGGCTGTTCAGTGTTTCCACCACACCAAACGCCCCTCCTGCCATCACAAAACGAGCCGGCGACAGCACGGTGGGCACGCTGAAACTCAGACCGCTGCTGGCAGCCCCCTCAGCGCCAGAGGTGGGCGATGCACCCGCTATGAGGGGCGAATGCACCAAAAAATACGGCATGGCTACAGCTGGCACGCCACCCTGTGTGTGTCCCGCCGGCATGAGGAAGTTCAAACCGTTCAGACCTGAGAATCATGAGAATGAGTGTGTAATCAGAAAGACTGAGTATGTTTACATGGGCAACAATATTTGAACACGATTAAGAAAATACTGTTATTAAGTATGCGAACTGAGATTTCTGATGTGGCTAAAGTCATACTCAAAGAAAACATAAATCGAATTAAGACATGTGGAGTATCCCTGTTTGAGTTGCATTATTGAAGTGCACTACACACCTTAATCACACTATTACTGTCGTGTAGGACTTTTTTCCACACATTTTGCAGCAGTGGTCAACCCTTTGATGGTTTTGCATGTATAGCATGACAAATAATTAGCTGCACACGTACATGTAAAGTACTCAATGACATTGACTGCTCAGGTGTTGTGTACCTGCTGTGTTGGGAACATAGAGGTAATGAGAGGACAGCACTCCTGCATCTTCCTCATTCGTCGGCCCAAACGAGGCCTCGTCCCACGGAGAACCATCTCGAGAGCAGACTGGAGACCTTCTCAGACTCTCAGTCTCACCCTGCGACACATTCACAAAAATCATAGGTCAAATTACAGGTTTCATAATGACAGTGTATAATAACCCCCAGTAATATGCAGAAATATGTATATGCACAGTTTTAATCTGATTCATAACACCCACCGTTTCACTTTCTATGGAAGCAGAGCGTTTGCTTCGTTTAGCTGCCTGATCATCCTCCTCTTCCACTTGTCTCTCTCTCTTCTTCAGATGTTCTTCCCTGTGGCCTGAGACGGGTGACTTCTGGCCGACGGCGTCTGGGACGTGTCCGCCGTACACCATGAGCAGGGGCGTCTGTGGCAGACCGGGCAGGAACGCTAACGGGTGAGGAGCGAACTGGGCAGAAACAGGATGTGATGTATACGGGACGTCCATCTGAAGAGGGACTGCTAGTGATGCCAGTCCAGGGGACAACACTACAGGACTTCCACTCGCCGGGACACTACAAATGACACAGCAGTTAGTGATCAGTGCTGATGCTGTTCATTTGAACCTAAAATAGCTGTAGTTACCGTATTTTCCGGACTATAAGTTGCACTTTTTTTCATAGTTTGGCTGGTCCTGCGACTTATAGTCAGGTGCGACTTATTTGTCAAAATTAATTTGACATGAACCGCTCAGTGATCCTGTATCCTACACTGAAGACATAGAGCGCCCTCTGGTGGCTGTAGACTGTAATGTTTTCTCTTGGTTCTAAATAAATGCGACTTATAGTCCAGAGTGACTTATATGTTTTTTTTCTCATCATGATGTATTTTTGGACTGATGCGACTTATACTCTGGTGCGACTTATAGTCCGAAAAATACAGTAATTAAAGTAAAGCTGAAATAAAATCAAATATAAACACTATATGAACAAATTTAACAAAGTAGATTGTTGCATTGACAACTAAATGAGTTAAGGTACTCTAATTTTCTAAAAATAACACACACACACAAAAAAGTACAATGAAAACATAAAATCTAAAGATAAAAGCTGATTCAAACTATTGACATATTCTAAATAAGAATGCAATTACTGAAAATCTAATTAAAATCAAAATGAAATCCGAAAATCCCTCCCAAAAAGCTAATTAAAAATGTCATGTTCTAATAAGAGAAATCAAACGAAAATAAAACTGAAAGTTTGAAAATAAAAGCCACTTCAGAAAGTTATTATATGTAACTAAAAATACAATGATAATACAACTAAAATACAATGTCAAAAAAAATCTGAAATTTTCTAATTAATTAAAGCTAATTAATTTAAGTTGAAGTACTAAAATTAATAAAACTGACATAATAAATTAATGCTTAATAAAGGTACAAATATATATATATATATATATATATATATATATATATACAAATGACAAAAGCACAACAGAATTTAAATGAAAACCGAAAATCTAAAAATAAAACTTAATTTAAAATATTATTTTAAATACCATAATGTACTGTAAAAATGAATTTGAATTTTGAAGTTGACATTTTATAAGAAAATATTAGTTTTTCCAACTTGAAAATTTTGTCTAATCAGTTTTACCTCACCATCTCTTTGTATTTTTTGTGAAATTTACTAGCGATTTCTTTTCATTGTAGTATATATTTAACACTGAATGAACATTGTTAGTAATTAAAGGCACAATGGTTATGTTTCGCGTTTGAACCAACAGCATTTCAGCCTAGATCTTTTCCCAGTGTTTGTAAATGACTAAAGTTAAAGATGTGTAAATCTACACAGCTGCACTCACCTGTCTCCAAACCGCAGCTGACACACTGCGCTGGTGTTCTCCCTCTTCCTAGAATAATCCACCGGCTCGCCTGAAAACACAAACACAAAAATCACTGCCTTAACTACATTTACAAACAAATGCAACATTATGGAAAGTGTTCAGCTCAGCTCTCACCCGTAGAAGGTCTGTGAGGCGTGCTGGGGGCGGAGCTTATCCGCCTCTGATTGACAGGAGGTGCAGGAATGACCTGAAAGGAGGAGTGACGCATCATCTTCTCCCGTCGTTCCCCGACGGTGCTGATCTGAACCGCTGAGACTCTCAAATCATCTGAATCTAAAAGACATGCAACAAATAATCACACTGAAGAGACTAAAAAGCTAATTTCAAGTGTGTAACCCTTTTAAAGGCACAAACTGTACGTTTTTGCCACCGGAGGTCACATTTTCAAAACTATAACAAAGGTGATGCTTGACGACGCAATGAAGGAGCATCAAGTGCACTGAACAAAAACTCATCTGAATGCCTCTGATTGGCCATTGCATTCATATACTCAACAGATTCACGTGTGATTGGCTATGGCTATGTAAAACACTGTAAAAGCACTGAAAAAATAATGGTGCAACCTTAAGCAGATGTAAATTTAATGCTGCTGTCGACACTTTTCATTTTATTTGTGAAAGACGTAATGGAAGTGCACAACTGCATGAAATATATAACACTGTGCATGTAGTTTTTGCTAATTTTATGTATGGAAACCTTTTCACATACTGTGTCTTTAAACCGACTGTGACTGCGCCAACACATAAAACCAAGCGATTTTCATGTTATCATTACTCTTCAACTGTTTGCATTATCAAAAATGGCTCCTGAAATGCAATTTTTGGCAATGACGTCAGATTTCCAGGAGAGCGGTAAGGAGTTTTGAATTGCATAAATTAATCAAAGAAACAAACAAAAACATAGTTAAGGGGGAATAAACAGCACAAAAATGACTGTGTGTATGGGTGTGTATTTATATGCATGCAAGTGTATTTGTGTGTGTGTGAACAAAAAAGCCTCCTGAATAAAAATTGTGCAACCCAATGCCACAAAAAGATGTGTATATATATGTAATATGGTTGAATTTTCAAGTATGAAGTGTTGGATCATGATTTTGCTCTTTTATTTTTTTGTCTATTTAAATTCTGTTTACAAACTCACCAAACAACATTAATGATCAATTTTCAAAAAAACAAACAAAAAAACTACTTAACCCCTGAAAATAGCACATACTGTTTGAGTTTTTGTCAAATACATAAAATGTGTGAAAATGGCCTATTTTCCCCTCAGGACTTTCAGGGGTTAAACAAGACGTACCGCTGCTGCTGTGGAAATCGGAGGGTCCGATCCATTTGAAGACAGGTTTACGACTCTTTTCCTCTCGCACTTGAAGTTTCTTGATCAGATTCAGGCTGGTCAGGACATTCGCGATATCATACAAACGTCTCACCTTAGCTAAACAAACACAGAAAGGATTCTGAGCTATTCTAACATCAATAATGGAATGCATATTATTTTTGACATTAAAATCGTCTTACTTTTATATTTGCTGTGGCTGGACTCATCCTGGCCCTCTTCGATCAGGATCTTAGCAGCTGTGTCGAGGGTAACGGTCTGTGTTTTGGACACCAGAAACAGCATGACAAACTTCTGGCTCATGATACGGAGCGATTTATCCTTTCGTCTACTGGACGAGACGTTCGCTGTACGAGAGAAATAAACCATGCTCACAACACTATAAAACATGTCAAACTTGGCATTCCAGGCATCAATGCATTCGTTTGCATTCGGAGAATTATACAGCAACTTAAAAAAAAAAAAAAAAGAGTAAAAAAAGGTGAGGAATTATGCTTTTTCAGTTTTAACAATTGTGGGGTCAGGCGATTATTTCGAATGTAAAGTTTTGACATTATAATATCGCTAAGAACTTCTTTTATCTAGAACGACAGATTTTTACAATGCCGTCTCGTGCATGAAAAAAAAAATACGATGGAAGACATGAATAAAGGATGAGTGAATAAATCTGAGGTGACTGGCAGCAGAAAATCAAGAGTTAGTGGATATGAGGAATGGCTTGATTGCTCTTTGAATTGGCTCTTGACCTCATGATGGGACGGTAATAAGCTTTTGTTAGAAAGGAAAGCTGTTGCTTAGAGACATCGGCCACATGGGACAAGAAGCCAGCGAACACAATAACCACATCAGAGGATCCAGACGAGGACAGCAGGACGTTTCATCTCTTTATCAAGACATCAGACTCAAGAAACACAGAGATTCATCTAAATGCTCAAATCTAGGGAAATTAAGCTACTGAGCAAACAAAAAAGATATAGATTTGAGACATCTGGGTGTATTAAAATCAATTGCCTCTGACAATTATAAAGTGCATTTGTATTATACTAAATAATTTAACAGAATGTTTAAGGGGCCTTTTATTTCATCAGCAGATCATTTTTGAAGCAGAGATTTTAAATAGCATCCATATTTCCTAATGTGCATTAAAAAAAAAAAAAGTTTGAAAAATTGGATGGAAAAAATTATACACTAGAGCATTTTTGGTAAAAAAAAAATGTTTTTGTTAAACACAAAAATACAGTAAATTTAAAATGCCAGAATTAACAAAACTACTTTCTAATTTCTACATTTATCCAATAGAAAAAAAGCACAAGATAGTTACTACTATTACTGCTGTTGTGATAATATCTTATTAAAATTTGAACTAATTTGTACTTTTTGATTTGTTTCTTTTAAGTAATTTTGCTGTGTGTTTGTTAGTTGGTCAAATTTTCTTTTTTTTTTCCTATAAAAAAGTCTATATTGGTTTTATTTGTTGTTGTTATTTTATTATACTAAGTTGCCGCTTTGGCAACTAGCTGAAATAAAATAAGTCATTTTCATGTATTATTTCAGTTAAAGTTTTTTCAAATAAAGATAGTTTTTGGTTATGATTTTAGTTTTAAGTAAATATCAACATCGGATGATTTATATTATTAGAAATAGAAAGGCAAACATTTTAACACTTTCTTGTTTGCCGTTAGCATTCAGCAAATACGCATTTATATAATTTAATAAAATCTTTGAACGACTAATGAACATTTGATTGCACAAACTTCATTGGATCCAGTTTTGAGACCTTGTGAAGTGTGCATTTGTATCTTGCAGGGTCGAGTGTGCTCTGTGTAACGGTCGATCGACTAACTTTAAACTCGCAATTTTAAGTTATGCTGTGCTTAATATATATATATATATATATGTCTCAGTCACACTGCTTTCCAAATACCGGTATCGGAGGTATAAAAAAACCCCGATATTGATCACTTATAACGAATACTTCAAAAAAAGTATGAGCAGGAATAACTGTGTGTCATACCGTGTGTGTTTTGCATGTGGTGGGCGGCACACGGGCTGCTTCCTTCTCTCTGGTCCATCTGCAGATGGTAGCCCTGCTCACGTCCCGTCTGATGGAGATCCTGCAGGGTCTGTGGCAGAGCTGAGCGTCCGTGCCACACGTACAGGTTCTTTGCCACTCTGCTCACCAGCATCAGAGACTCCAGCACGTTCACAATGTCGTAAATGCGTCGCCTCTCAACGCCTGCGTCACATAGAGACAGTCACTTAACAGCATTTTTTACTTTGGCCGATGTGGAAATGACTTTTATTTGAATGGCTTACAGGACTTTTATTTTGTGCATGAGAACTGTTCAAGAAAGTAAATGGTCAGTATATGAAAAAAATAGTTTAGCGTTAGCTTTTCTATTATTAGTAATAGATTGGTGCACACTTTAATACATTCTCATTGTAATGTGGGGTTTGGGTTTTGTTTCATGTCTTTTATTTCGGAGTTTAGTCATGGTCCTTGTTCTGTCATGTGATTCCCTGTTCTGTGTGTCATGTTCTGATTGGTTGATTGGTTCTTTGGTTCATGTGTCATGTTCTGATTGATTCATGTGTCATGTTCTGATTGGTTCTTTGGTTCATGTTCTAATTGGTTTTTGGTTCATGTGTCATGTTCTGATTGGTTCTTTGGTTCGTCTGTCATGTTCCGATTGGTTCTTTGGTGTGTGTCATGTTCTGATTGGTTCTTCAGTTCATGTGTCATGTTCTGATTGGTTCTTTGGTTAGTCTGTTATGTTCCGATTGGTTCTTTGGTTCGTCTGTCATGTTCTGATTGGTTCTTTGGTTCGTCTGTCATGTTCCGATTGGTTCTTTGGTTCATGTGTTATGTTCTGATTTTTTCTCCTAGTAATGTGTCATGTTTCCTTATTGGTTGGTTCTTGTCATGTGACCCTGACTGTTTGCTATAAGTAGCCATCATGTTGCCTTGTGCTTTGTCATGTATTGAATGTATTTATCCTGAGTCTAATCTGTTCAAGTCAAGTCAAGTCTTTGTTTGGATAACTTTGTTTAAATAAATCTGCACTTGGATTCATCACTACGCTCTTCTACTGTGGACTATCATTACACTCATCTACCATCAGCATTAAGCAAACACATATGTATTTGTAAAAATACTAGAATTTATTACAGAATCAAGAAGTTGCCATCTAAAGTATGAATCTGTTTATTTTTCAGATTTTGTTTGGATCAAATTCTTCAAAATTTTCTAATAACTCACTTTCAAATAATATGTTACTAATTTTGTAAATATTATTAAAAAATAAATACATAAATCTGTTACTTATTTTTTCATGCAGTTATTTTTCCAAACTTTTTATTTTAAAATATTTTTTTTAAATAATTAATGTATTAATAATTTAATAAATTACTGAAAGTTGCCATCTGAAGCATAAATCTGTTTATTTTTCCAGATATATTTGATCAAGTTCTACTTATTTTTTCATATAATTAATTCGCTACTTTCATTACTTTGACATATTTAACAGTTCTGTATAACAATTATTATACAAAACTTTTATAGAAAGAAAGCAACTTGTATGTGAAAAAAAGTGTTTGCTTTTCTATTATTAGTAATAGATTGCTATAATTCTTTCTCATCTACCGTCAAATTTTAAACCAAATAGTTTAACATCACATATATATATATATATTCCTGCCCTATCGAACCACTAGTCATTACATTGTATTTTACACAGAAATAAGGGATTTGATTGTGTTATTTTCTCTTACTCAAGCGTGAGGCCACCTCATCCAGAGAAATATTAATGCCTTCAGAGGTTTCTGGGTAATCAGGGTACAAGGCCAGAAATTTTTGACACAAAAGCCCCAAACTCTTCTGTTTACGGCTGGGCCTCCTCTCAGAATCATCTGACGCTTCATACTGCAATAAAGAGAGATGAAACGTATTAAAACATATTTAAGATTAAATGCATGCTCTAAGTTTCCCCAGCATTAGACTGATTTAGACTTCTTTTGATACCTGACACGAGTCGTCGAGTTCTTCCTCTTCATCCTCCTCTATAGCCTTCTCTTCATTCTCAAGGGGTCTGAAGAGGGTTTTCTTCATGTCTCTGTCACGGATATCTGGGCTGGCGGCGCTGATCAGCATCTTCAGGTTGGCTGTCGGGGTCCAGGGGTCCGGATGGATCCTCTCTGTGTGTTTATTGGGGGTCATATGGGTGATATCTGGGCTGGAAACTCTCTTATGTCCATTCACAGGCTCACACTTCAGTGGGGTCATTTTCCTTCGGTCCATGCAGATGTTCTCCTGAAATCATGGCATTCGTTTTATACACCAAACAAGACAAAAGATGCATAATCATGCTTTATTACATTCAGATCTCTTACTTTCTGCTCATTGATGTTGCCAGTTTCACTCTTATTAACTAGTGTCCTCACACTAAGCAAATCCTTTAACGTTAAACACTTCATCTCCATCTAAAATAAGAAAAAATAGTCATAACCAGTACATTACATTTAAGCTATCAGTAAATTAGTTATGTTATTATATATGAATGACACCGTTAAATTAATATCTGTCAACATATAATACCAAAAGTTTGACGTTATATAGTATGTTATATACAGTAAGTCTGCTTAAATTATATATCTGAATATAAATAAACTAATATGTAAAGTATTAATGTGATGTTTGTTACTAACTTATAAAAAGTTGCCAAAAGTTACTTCTAATCAAAAACACTGCGTTATCAGCTTTGGTATTATATTACATAATATCATACCGTATTAAGTAAGAATCATAGAACTTATTAATGACTAATAATCACGTTTTTAAAAAAGTGAGGTAAGATCTGATGACAGTGGCGAGGTTTTGGCGCAAATATCGTCACTAGTAGCCTGGTAGCCAAACTAATCAGATTCTCAGAATAAAAAATTATTCAGCTTTTTAAGTAATTTATTTCGATATGATTGTCACAATATATACATATATATTATTTTGATAAATTTAACGTTAGATCATGCAAGTCAGATCAGATAAATAGAAGATTTAACCCAATATTCTTACCTTAAAAGTTCCGTCCTTGGAATATAAGTATCCGATGGACCTAAATAAATCCTTGGAAAAGATTTATGCTTCCTTTTCCTCTTTAAATAAGCATAATTTTCACTAAATAAGATCTGAACTAGTCATCTTCGTCCTACAGACTAGTATGAATCACCCGCTAAGCTTGTTTCTGGCGCTTTTAAGCGTTCCGCCCTCCCTCAGCCAATCATGTTGCCGCTATGAAAATATATCGACGGTGATTGGCCGAGCGAGGAGGAAACGTCTCAAAGCGACCATCGTAGCCAATCAGAGACGCGTCCTGGCCAAGCCCATGGGGGGTTGTTGGCGGGGCAATAGGCGCGCTCTTCATTGATCCGCTTCTGCAGTTTCTACAGACGCGCGCTTGAAGTTTTAAAGGCGCCTTTGTAACTCAATAGGGACATAATAAATCATCACAGGTGATTAATTGACATTAAATAACTGACGAGTGTCTCCTGACAGATTTGAATGACAAGCTCAGGCAGGAACAAAGGTGATTGACACAGGTGGGGTTTTGGCGCGACTGAGGGTTTTGTCGCGGGAAAGAATGTAATATGAGAAGATCCCCCCCACACCCACAAACTACAAACAACCCCCATATAAGGGTACTTTCATCGTCATAACCACAGAAATAGAATAAAATATCTAATAATAGAATGTACCTAACTAATAAAGCTGTATAAACCAAATAAAACCGGTATGTATCAGTCATCACAGTTCAAATGTCATAAAACAGACATATATGCATGTAAGCAAACACATTATTAAAAACTAAATAAGAGTAAATATGTCAAATAACTATAAAATCAGATCAGAATCATATAGCTTTCAATCAAATAGTGTGTGTTTTCACTTAAGTTTGTTGCATTTCCCTCTTGATGCATTCTGTTTAACATTTTATATTGTGTTGTATGTTTTAAAAGCTTTTAGATTATTGCTTTTATAATTATTTCAGTTTACAAGCCTCTTTTATCTACTGAAGGTCTTCATCCTCTGACTGCTTAATACCATAAGATCCTGGGTAAGACTTAATTTCCATCTTACATGGATTTTAATAATCTTAAAATAGCTGTACGTAACAGATCTTGGGTTTGTTTGGGTGCATGTTTCATTACATCATCTTTAATGTAGTTTATATGTCATGATCAGTTATTTATGAGATCAAATATGCACTGGTGCACTATGGCAATGTGAAATAATTCAGATTAAGTGGATGAATCACATTTACATGATTATGCAAAACTGGAGAGAAGTTGAATTAATGTTTTAGGGCAGCATATTACTGGCACAGACGGCACATACTAAACATTAAAATCTGGTATTGTGCCATCTAGGTCAAATAAAAAAGTGTCCGAAGAGTGTAAGGTGGAGATAGACATGAAAAAGGATCTCTTGTCTCTGAAGGTTGGCTGAAGTGGTCTCTGGTGGCAAAGGAAAGACTTTGAGGATTCACAGACAGGAAGAAGAAGAACTGAACCAGAACCAGAGCCGAATATTAAGAGGCATCTTAATATTCACCAGGCCTACAGTAATACAGCTAACATCCTGTGTTATATACTATAATTAACCAATTCTACAACTCTCAACTATTACTTAACATGCTTCTGACTTAAAGGATCTCAAAAACGCCATTTATTGTTATTTAAAATTGTTTTTTTTTAAAGCAACACTGTGAACATTTTTCTTTTACTGTCTTGAATATCTACTTGCATCAACAAAGAGTATTATTTAGACAGCTTAATCACAATTAAAATGTCACTGCATTTATTTTATATTAAGTGTCCTTGCAAAAAATGCAATAAAATCTATCCAAACAATTTTTCTGTATCAGAAAATACGTGAAAAGCTAACTCGTCAGATATATAACTGTTATAGTTATAAATCAAAACCTGTGATGAATGAGACATCTGTGCTGAAGTAATAAGACATTCTTTAATCAGCATTTGCGTAATGTGTTTAGTAATAGTTTTGCACTCTGCTGCACCCAGCAAAACAGATTAATTTTTAAATTTGTATAGATTTGTTTAAAATGCAGGGATTCTTATTAAAGCCAGTCGTAATCAAACAACTCATATAAAAGACATTGTAAACCTATACACATTAATTTCTTACTTCAACAATCATCATAATGTAATGAAATATAATAAAGACTTCTTTTGGTGAAGAGTTTATTGTGTGACAAATTGTCTGCATTATTCTGATGAGACATGGCTCTGTTTGCAGATCCTATGAGACGCTTGTGGCCTTCTGCATCCACTGGAGCATGATGGGATACACCGGGACAAACTCCTGGCTCTGACAGACTGCACATATGCCTCCCGTGCCCCCCTGCAACAAAGGAAAGTCACATTTTGATGAGCAACTTTCACTGATCAAAGAAAGCCTGCTGTATTTTCTCCAGAGCACCACTAGAGGATGCTGATGTTGCACAAAGTTCAGTTCTGCTCTGAAATACTCAATTATTACCACGGGTTGCCACAGGATTTTTAAAATGTAAAATGCAATTTCTTGCCAATGAAAAATTTTAGAGCAGAGCATTTAAAAAAAAAAGTATATTAACTTTTCTATATATTGAAATCACTCTCAAGATCCAACAATGATGGAAAACCTGGAATCATCATGGAATTTTAAAGTTGATTTCCAAGCCTATATATATGTTTGTGTACTGTCTATATTCATTATGTATATATAAAGACCTACACATACAGCATATATTTTGAAAATATTTACATGTATATACATGTATAAATTAATATTCATATAAATTTGATCATACATAAATATATAAAATATATAAATGTAAACTTTTTCTTAAATTTTTACATGCATATATGTGTGTGTGTGTGTGTGTGTGTGTATGTATATATTTTTTATAGGTTAGAGAGTTGAAAACAAAACTATTAACTAAATTAGAGTAAACTGGCACTACACCAGAGGCTGTCACTGGAAAGGTTAATTGTAAAAGTGGTGGCAAGGGCAAAATTTTAAGCCTTAGATCTTAACTAATAAGACTAAGATGGCCCTTTTCTGAAGGATGGCCATCCAGCCATTGAGAATAGCGAGAGATCAACCACTCCGCTCTCTGTTTATAAGGGAAAGCAAGCAGTATTATTGGTATACACAAGAGCTCTACAAATCTGCCCAGGCTAAAGCTATTTTAGAGAACCCTCATTTTATAAAATGGCCAAAAATATCTACATCTTTTCCAGTCCGAGCACTCAAAATGAAATGTGTCATTTAGCGGAAGCTTTTATCTAAAGCAGCTTACAGTAGGTTAATCACAGGGACAGCCGCGATGGGGCAACTTGAGGTGAATTACCCCGCTCAGGGGCATAATAAACAGGATCTGACCTCAAAAACCTTTTGCTTGCTTACACCTGAACCGAAAACCTCAATCCTTGAGGATCTATAACCAAGAGGCTTCCATCTCTCTGCGTTAGTGCGACAGTGTGTGTGTGTGTGTGTGTGAGAGTGTGTGTGTACCTGATGTGGTGATTTGAGTTCAGATGGGGCACGAGTGAACAGGAAATGCAATATGGTGCTGTATGGGATCAAATCTCCCAGCGCTTGACTCCCAGCGATGTGCTCACTCGTCTGAAACAGAGACAGACAAATATATTCATATTCACCAGGAATTCCAATGCGGGTGTAATTTAGAGCCTGGAATGAATGCTGAAGATTTGAAATCTCATGCATATGAAAAAAACGTCAAAATAAACCATGTCTGTGACATGTTAAAGTAGAGCTCAGTTCATTTGACGTCCTCCAGTGGTTTCACAGCAGATATCTACACTGCTGACAAGACGCGAACCACATTTCAGTAACAAAAAAGGTCCCAGTTTCAGTCTAATCTTAGATTTATTTTTGAGCCAGTGCAGTGATTGGATACAATATAAGATTATTATTTTGAGATCTAATTATAACTGCACCATTTTTTTCATAAATGGAAAACAATGCAAGTCTAGGCTTTTTTTATTCGCATTTTCATCTCGCCAACCAAAAATCATACTCTCAACCGACCAATCGTCTCTTAAATGTGGTTCTTAAATACTGTATAATGAGCCTGTTAAGTAAATCTGATCATATTATACATTTTATTCAAAGTGGAAAACAATGCACATCTATATATTTTTTATACATGTTATTATTGTTCACCAGCTGGAAATTACACATCTAATCACTTCCTGTAGGTAAGTAAAGATGAAATATGAGATTGCAAAGTGAATCCTACTATAATATGAATCTTACTGTAAATTATTTCAAATTGCATCACTCTTTTCATGAATGCAATAAAAGCAATGCACTAACAAGACTGCAGACGACTGAAGCCTCTACAATAGTAATAGTAGTACTGATATATTTCCACAGAAGACATCCTTTTCATAAACAACCCCAAGTCAAAAGAGGAAAGCTTATAAGATACTTCATGAATCAACTCCAAATTGAAACACATGTCTAGGGGGTAACTATGTCCCTGTACTCTATTAGCTGAGAGGCTATATTTAATCAAACAAGCGCATGAGTGTGGACGGAAGTTGCACCTCAGTTCTGGTCGGAGATTTCATCACTTGCCATCTGTGGTCTCTCAACAGTGATCAAACAAGACAAATATCTCCATATTAATAATTATATCTCTATCTTAGGGCTTTCTTGTAATAACATCTTTCCCCTGTGGTTGCCAGACATCATTATGCATGCTTTACATACACACTCATCGAGTAAAATAAAGCTGCTAGTGGGGAATCGGGCCTCCAGGCATGGCAGTCGCTCCCAGAGCTGGCATAGATGGCAGAGGTTTAATTTGATTAGCTGTCCTGAGAGACCTCACTGGTGTTTATTAGACTGCCTGGAGGAAGTACGGAGACTGCTTTAATCAAACCTGAATGTTGAGTTGTTCATGAGGCACCAGTTCATTGTATTATAAAACCTGAAATGCCAACTTCCTCTCAGGTCCCCCCCCAAAAAAAAACATTGTCTGGACAAACATTAACAGATCACTGTTCACATTTATACACAATGAAGCATTGCGTTTGAAATGGAAAAGACATGCAAGTGGTATTACATAAGATATTACATTCTGATGAAAGATTACAGCAGAAAACATTTTTATTTGGAATAATGTGCATCGATAAATCAAGACCAAAAAAACAACAAAGAAGCAACAGAGGGTGAGCATTATCCATTTGACACTGACTTCTCCTCAGCTAATCAGACGAGCATCTCCTTTAATAACCTCCTTTCTCTCTCTCTCTCTGTTAATTAACAGTTATTTTCAGAGGGAAGACTCCAGTAACCTCTTTGTCTCAGAGGAGGAAGGACAGGGACAAAGGATAACACGAATTGAGAGCATTTGTGTGCAAAATAGACACAAAATTACTGAGTGTGTGACATCAGGAGCTATACGTGCAGTCACTTGAGGACATGAAGATAAAGTCACCTGACACAGAAAGCTAAAGAACAACATCAGAAGAATGTTTTTTTTTTTTAATCATTTTGGAGTTTGATAGCTACAGTTTAATTGACGAAAGATATCTTAAACAACATGGGGGTGAGCAAATGATGACACAAATAAACATTTTCTTTTGAATGAATTATGTGATGTAAAGGTACACTTTGTTTTGAGAGCTACAGTGGTTTTTCTAATGCATAAATTAAGCTATTTTTTAATCACAGAAAACTAATGAATAAAATCAGAAGACTTTACAGGCTTAACAGCCCCAGTTATTAATGGACAAAAGGAAATTACTGAGAGCCACAGATTAAGTAAAAGAGACGAATAAAGGAAGGCTGACCCTCATTTCCAGCCACCAGCCACTCTCACACAAACACACATACACACTCACTCACTCACTCACTCAAACACACACACACTCACACACACACACACACACACACACACACACACACACACACACACACACACACACACACACACACACACACACACACACACACAGAGTAGTGTACTGTGATCTCGTAATGTGAGCATAGACTACAGCTACAAGCAACACATTGATTTCCTTTGTCACATAATCAATATCATAAATGTGTAGCTACTGGAACTGCTGAAATACACACAGTGTCAGAAAAGGAAGGTCGTGTTAATGCCTTTTAGCAAGTGACAGTCAGATTTTCCTAACACAAATAGGAGGTCATTTTTGGGTGAATCTCTATATTTTTTTTATATTTTATCTTCCCAGACAGCAACATTGTTGGCCCAGATGAGAAATCCATGTGAACTGGATTCAGGCTGGCACTGGTTTTTGTCTGGGTTGAAATCAAAATAATAAAAATTATATATATATATATATATATATATATATATATATATATATATATATATATATATATATATTACATTTACATTTATGCATTTAGCAGATGCTTTTATCCAAAGCGACTTACAGTGCATTCAGGCTAACATTTTAACAACGTGTTCCCTGGGAATCGATATATATAAAAGAATGTGTTGGGGTCCAATTAATGTTTATTTCATGCTTTAATTAAGCATATTTTAATTTTCCTTATTTGTGCATCTTGCAAGTTTTTTATTTATTTTATAATTCTTATTTTTCTCACTATTGTCATACGGCATGTATTTACTACACTGGAGTACAAATACTATAATAGATTGATCTTTTTATAAAAAAAAATCAGAGGCACTATTATAAAAAAAACATGATATATGAATCATTGTCTAAAAAACTACAGTTTAAGTAATATGTTTTTACCAAAATGTACCACAAGCGGTACTTTATTTATATGCAATATGTATTTTTAATATTTATTTTCATTTTGGACTAACATATGACTCAGACATCGATTTTGTGAGATTCAACCTTTTAGCTCATCTCCAAAGGAGGAAAACTGTTAGCACGGCTGCAGCTGAAGACTGGATAAAACTGGGGGAGTTTCTGGACAAAACCGTCTCTATGGCATGTTTATTTCCTTGCTGTCTTCCCTCAGGAGTGCCTGACAGCGGGGACAGAAATAAAACAAGCCCACCAAGCCTGACTCCAGTGGCCCTGAGAGATGTGGACAAAAGAAGCCACGCTGAATCATAGGGTGACGGTTTAAATGTTATCAAACGCTGGCACATCACTCTCTGTTGTATTCTCTGGACCAGCCAATGAGAGCAAGTGCAAGAGAAAACCAGAGATGAATGCAGAAGACGCTCTTCAGGGAATGTGTCCATTATAATAGCCAAAACCACACAGGTACATCCCCACATCATGTGTCTGCCGTCTCATGGCATCACAGGTTCAGTCTTTCAGCATGAGGACATGAAGAACTGAATGGAGATTTGCATGTATGGAAATCATAGTAAAAGTCAAAGAGAAGCTAAAATAATTCAGCAGCTTGTATTAAATTGCATCACCCTGTCACCAAAGCATTGTGATTTCCAAACCTAAAAAATACTGGCAATGCCATTACAACTCTTTTAAATGGTAAAGAATTATGACAACAGCACACCCATTACACTCTGTCTCTGCTTTAAGATACAATTTATGTTGAAATATAGTGAGCTAAGAGAGACCTGGTCTCATAATTGCCTTCAACAAGACTCGGACACATAATCCCAAACGTCAAGTTTAGTGCCACGAGGGGAGAACACAGTCTTTGTACAACCATAAATCCCAATTTTGACATCTCTCAGTTGATTTGTGTGGTATTTTGAAATGGTCAAATATGTGTAGGAAAATTGAGTAAACCAGGAGTGTTGGGTTTCAAATTTAGCTGCAGAGCGCTGGTGAGTCATAGTACTGGTCGACTACTTTTTCGGACAATTAGTCCATTTAAAAAAACCCTACTGCTTGAATTATGGTGTCCCACGAAGCTTTGCACTTAAAGGGATAGTTCACCCAGAAATGAAAATTATCCTATGGTTTACTCACCCTCAAGCCATCCTAGGTGCATATTACTTTAATGAACGCACATAGGACAATTCGCGTAAATTATTGTTCGTATATTATATATATGTTCTTACACAAATGCATTGATTCCATTTAGGAGGCCTTCATTAGCCCCCAGAGCCATGCTGAGTATTTAGCTGAAAACGTGTATACAACTGAGGTTGTTTAAGAGTATTAAGATACTACTGTTTATGCAGACTTGTGTAGCTTTACATGGAATGATGTGCAACACATACAGAGCTGTATGCAGAACATGTTTTAGTAATACAGTGCATGTGTTCCTTGTTTACCCAGAGAAGTCGTCCTGGTGCATAGTAATGAGTATTGCCTCGACAGACGGTAACAGAATTTAACAGTGGCTGAACGGCGCTACTCATCTGAACCGACTGCAAGTTAACAAATAAATGTGAATGAAACAAAAGGAGACAGAGTTATGCATGATATCAGTCAGCCAGATGTTATTTAATATGTGTGTGAAAGAGCAGTTCTCCTGAAGGTCATTGGTTTTTGTAGTATTTCCTCACATGGTGACTTGCGCTAACACCTGCTCTCCTTCCTCCCATGTGACTGCCTGACATTTGCTGATGGGACATCAGTTTGACCATCATGTGTGTCACGGAAGCTGGCCCCCCTCGTCCTAGACTCTTATCCGGCTCTCCATCTCTTAGCGACATCAATGCAAACCCAATAGGTCTCTCTGACCAAACAGGGCCGGTCATCAGAAAAAAAAAAAATCCCCTGCAAGCAGGAGATAAAGAGCAAATCTACGCTGGACATCTCTTCTTCCTAAACTCCTTCACAACAAAGTAGGTAGTCACATACTCAGCTTTCCCAGGATTCTTTGCTCAGAGCGGCATCAGGTGGCGCTAGTGCCGTTTCATTTTATTGCATTTAGTTTTGTTCTGGTTTAGAACAGTTCCTGTCCTCATAGATAGCCTTGTGGTTGGTGCACCGTCAGACATGTAATGGCAACCCGAGTTTGATTCCTGACTCGTGGTCCTTTGAGACCCTGCTTCCTTCTCTCTGCCCTATGCTTTCCTGTCATATCTCCTCTCCCCTACAAACAATAAAGACATAAAAGTCCCAAAAATAAATCTCAAACAAACAAACAAACGAAAAGAATAGTTCCTAGTGCGATGTGATGAGGATTGGGGAGATGCAGAACTAGCACTTGTATCTGGTGATGGAGGTGCATCTGGGATAAGTGTCTGACGAGTAGCACACTTTCCAAAGGGGACATAGGTGGTGCTCTGAAGTGTAAATGAACCGTGCTTTAATGGATCTATGAGGCATGTGCAAAAGATGTCCACAAGACTGCATCGACATCATGTGAAACATTTGACTTTTGGTAGTTCCTAGGATATCAAAGTCCACTAAAGGAGGTAGAGCTTTTTCACATTTGGCTCCCAAACTCTGGAATAGCCTTCCAGATAATGTTCGGGGTTCAGACACACTCTCTCTGTTAAAATCTAGATTAAAAACACATCTCTTTCTCCAAGCATTCGAATAATGCATCTCTTAAATTGTGACTTCAGTTGTATCTGATCAAATGCACGCTATTATTCTTTAGATTTTTTCTGTAAAGCAGCTTTGTAATGATTTGTATTGTAAAAAGCGCTGTACAAATAAACTTGGATTGAATTGAATTGAACATTTGGGACAGATATTGAGATAACATGCTCTACGTTGGAGGAGAGCAATGCTTCAACTCTGAGGAGAGCGGTAATGTGTTTTCACCTTGGATGTTGTTTACACTGAAAGATCAAGGGTTAAAGTGTGTGTGTGTGTGGATCCGTACAGCTTGGAGGTTTCGTTAAAAGAGACAAAGGGGAAGAGAATGACCAGTTTACTCATCAGATAGCCAATTTACCTCAGAGGACAGAGCGCTGAATTCAGAGAAGCTCAATGTTTACACAATTACTTTCCGAAACCAGCTCTAGAGACTGTGTGCGCTTGTGTACAGCTTCAGCATATCTCTAGCAAAATTCAGACCCTTTTGTTCATTGTCCCGTGTGCTCACCTGTTTATCTTTATCACAGATGCACGAATGCACACAGATTGATGGTGTATCATGCACCACTCTCACAGAAAGTGCAATGCACTTGTTTCTGAAATGCACCATGAAATAAATGTTGTGAATATAGAGGACATTACCTGCAGAGAGATGATAATCAAAGCAAAAAGATGTATATGATGTTCCTAATGTGACCATGTGTAGTTAAGTTATAGCTAAGTTATGCATTGCCAGTGAGACAGTTGTGATGTTTTTACCATATTGTTATCGTAGTCAAGAAGCTATATTAACTGAATTATGGATGTCCCTTGTTTATCTGATGTAAACAGAATTTAGTTGTTTGTGTTTAACCTCTAAAGATGCTGTGAGCGATTGCTCCGCTGCAGGATCCAGTCCAGATATAACCTGAAAACCACTCAAAGTCAGCAATCATTTAATGTTTAGAGTCCTTGAACATTAATTCCTGTCTCCACTCAAAGTTCAGGCCATAAAAAAACAATCTTACTGAAACAAGCATCTTCAGTTTTCACCAGTAAAACTTTGATCACCTCCAGTTTAAATATTTAATCATAGAGAAATCTCTTTTTATTACCTTATTAATCACAGCAGCAAGGATAAAGCTTTGGCTGCTGACGTGTTTTTTTAATGGGGCAGACTGGGGACTACATCAGCTGGTGCTAAAAAAGCCACTTGTGAAATATCACCACTCATATTGTACAGATATGACTGGTGGTGAGTCTGCAGTTTCAAGACTCTCTCCTGAGGAAAGGCACTGCAGCCATATGCTGTTTACAGACAGGTCGACTGTTTTCCACACATAGAGGAGTGTTTTAATACAGCAGGACTCTATAATAATTTCATGCTGACTTCTATTTAAACGCCCCACAAAATCTAACCTGGGTGATTTCATACATCCTGTTGAGTGAATTTTTACGATAATCTTTAGGAAGCACATCCTGGCAAAACATCTATGGGATGACAAACCAGAACTTTGGTTTGATTTCTCATTATCCAGACAGATACTAAGAAAATACCAATTTAGCATTTTGTAAAATTGGCACATGCCAATCAAACTGAACAACTCTTATTCTTTTAACTGGAATTTTATACCTTGTTTATTTCTTTTCAAAAGGAAGATGATTTTCAGAATATATGAAGAGCTATTCACAATACAGTGAAAGGGACCATATGAAAGCTATATCAGCATATTTCAAAGCTTTGTGCAAGGAACAGGCTAAACGTTTTGATCTTTCCATTTACCACACAGCTCAAATGTATTTTGGAGCAGTTTATATTCAGATATGTTGAAGTCCTTTGGACTATTTGTGATCCTGGAGCACAGAACCAGTCATAAGTAGCACGGGTGTATTTGTAGCCATAGCCCAAAATAAATTGTACAGGTCAAAATTATAGATTTTTCTTTTATGCCAAAAATCATTAGCATCATTACATATGCTAATGTGTTTAGCATTACAAGTTCATGTTCCATGTAGATATTATGAACATTTCCTGCCCTTAATATATCGAAACTTAACTTTTGATCAGTAATATAAACTTTAAAGGTGATTTTCTCAATATTTAGATTTTTTTTTGCACCCTCAGATACCAGATTTTCAAATAGTTGTACCAAATATTGTCAGATCCTGACAAACCATACATCAGCAGAAAGCTTATTCATCCAGCTTTCACATGATGCATACATCTCAAATCTGCTTTGGTTTTCCTGGGTCACATTTTTATAGTACTTTTAGTGATTTTTATTTTATTTTTGAAGCTTGAGAATACTGTTAAAATGAGAGACAAAACAATGTTTAGTATAGAAGGTAGAAGGTTATGTGGGCTCGTCACAACACAAGGATGAATGCATGGCTTTGTGGAGTGATGTAAACCTGTAGTAACTACAGTGTCTTGAGAGCTGGTGTTCTTACTTTAGCCACAGCTTGCTGCCGGCAGAAAAAGCGAGTTCACCACAGCGATGTTTCTCCTCTGACCCTCCGTCAGGGGTCCGATCACCTGACCGGCGTCCCCTTGTGCACACAGCAGAGAGAAATACAGAAGAAAGAACAAGGGGAGAAAAAATTAGAGATTAAACAATATTGAGCGTCACAGCCAAAGACTTGAGTAAATAATCAAGGAGACAACATCCAAAGCGAGGCGAGCGCAGGCTCCCACTAATTTCCCCAGATGCCCCAGTGTTCGTCTGAGGTCAGAAGCGCTTTGCTCAGTGGTGGCACAGCGGTCAGCATGCTGAGACACAGGCGGTACCCATGGAGCGCGGACAGCAGAAGCAGCTGGCATCGTGGGATGGAGGGCGAGCAACAGGGAGACGGAAGAGAAGAAGGATTTGCCCGGCTCAGTGCCACACCACAGGAACTAACAAGCGAAAGGTTGTCTCAGTCACGAGCGAACTACTGCACTCAAACACGTATTCGTGCCACTCTGCTGCATCCTAAACAAACAGCAGCACAACCTCCAAGACATCACACCTCTCATCAAAGGTGGAGGACTGGGGAAGGAAAAAATACCACACATTGTCTGCGAGGAACAACCACATAGGATGGTGGCAGCAGGGGTACCATGACAACAGTCTAAAAATGGCAAGGCAATGGTTAATTAAGGTTTCCCGTGGCAGGTGTGGAGATGCCAGGTGAGGTGCAGCAACACTAGTGAACAATCGAAGTGGGTTGCTCCTTCACACCTGATGTTAAATAAAGCGAAGCCTCCGGTGCATATCTGCAGTCCAATACAGTGATGAACTAGGTCTGCGCTAAACCTGCCCGAAGACCAAAAACATTCTTATACCTCTGTAATCCTCATGAAAGAGCCCTGTTTTTAGATATTTCTCATGCAGCTAAACCAGATTACAGGAAGCTACTTTAAAACTCAAACACTGACCTATTTTTGAAAAAAAAAAAAAAATTCTATTAATTATTGTATCTATATTTTAAAAAGACAATCCACCCACAAAATAAATCTGTCATAATTTTTTTACCCTTATGTTATTCCAAAACCATAAGTCTTTGGGTAATCTTAAAGGCATGAATCAAGATATTTTTTAAGAAACCTGAGAGGTTTCTGGTCGTCCACTGAAAGTCCAGGTAAGCAAAAAAGACCAAATTAAATAATCATCATTTAATGCGATCGTATCTTTTTACAAGATTTGTATTAAACCACTCTATTCATATTTATTTATTTATTTTATTATGCTTTTAAAACCTTTTTGGATCTTTAAATTGGACTTTCAATGGAGTAACAGAAGCCTGTCAGGTTTCATTCATTTGTTTCCATATTTTTTATTTGTTTAAAAAATATGAACTTAGGTCTTATGGGTTTGGAACAACATGAGGGTGAACAAATAAATGACAGGATTTTCACTTTTTCACAAACCATACAAGATTACTAAAGAATAGTCCTGAAGAAAGCTGGCAATGACTGCTTCAATGGGATCAACTGATTGGATTGTGCCAATGATAATCAGCTCGGATGAATCATTCGGAGAAATTCTCTCAAGCCTGAGGTTATCATCTATATTTTGGAAATCATTCTCCTGCAAGTGCACTCTGCAGAAATCTGTAGATCGGAGTTGGTTTAAGACCCATTCCATTATCACAGCAGGAAGGATATGAGAGGTCAACAGAGATAAACATGGTAAATGTGGACTCCATGTTGTCTTTAAATTATTGTTTTGCACTAAAGAGGTCAGCTGCATAATCTTTGGAGAGCAGGTGACAATTAACTGAAATGAGAATAATTAAGGAATGAGAGGAATCACTCACTTGTAAAGCTATCTCGGCTTTGTAGTTAACTCAAACTCTATAGATCTACTTAAGCTTTTAAAGTGAAATGGATTATAAAGGGTTATTAATGCATTATAATTATTCATAATGTACATACATTATATCTTGTCGTAAATAATTACATCTGAATTTAAAATGCATAGAGCAACAATGAATAGATAAGTGTTATAATGCATTTACTGGTCACAATTATTCATGAGATTGTACAATGCATATAATGTGCATAATCAATGCAATAAAACTATTTTTCTAATGCATAAAGGCTGTAAGTAAAATGCTACCATTAAGTGATTAAGGATCTTACTGTAAATCTTGTGATGGCTTAATGTGGATCACTACTGATAAAAGAGATTGTGATTCGAGCCACTCTGACCAGTAGCTTAGCACACATCTATCAGCCACAATATAAGAGCAGAGAAGTTCATTTAGGAAACTAAGAGCATGAATATTGTGTTGCAAACTGATTTGTCCTCGAACTACATTGCATTGCATGCTCGATCTCACCTTTGCCTGTGTTGCTTCTATTAAAAGTCCAAATCAAGTAGCACCTCTATAGGTATAGGGTGAAATCCGCCCTGCTCTTGTCCAGGTCACGGCTCACAGAAGGTGCTCTGATTCTCTGACGCTTGTTGAAATGAACCCCACCCTGGCTCGGCTCTCATTATGAGCCGTGTGTGTCACCTCCCTGGCAGTGTTGAGGGGCATGAGAGCAGACAGCCTCCCGCTCAGCCTAGCTCATTATCTCTGTGTGTGTCTTACCAACTGCTCTGACTTGACGCAGAAAAGCTGCACAGTCTTGGCGGCGTTCTTGGCCACTGCGATCGTTAGGCTGGAATCCACTGATGCAACAATTAGCTCACTAACGTGCAAAAACAACATAACGGTATCAACTGTTACAGGCAATAAAAACAATCAGAAGTGTAATCAAAAGTCCATTATTAGTCCTTTAGTAATTTTAGTATTATATGAAGTGTAACTATATCTATTTCTCTTGACTCCAAATGCTTCCAGTGCATTATTGGATTCTTTTCTTCATGGAAACATGCAATACTTCCTTAACACTGTGCTCAAAATGAGCTTTCTTATGGCGTCTTTTCACAGTGTGATGCTTGCTTTACTTTGGCTCGGTTTGCTTTTCCACTGCAGTTTCGAACCACTTCAAAATTGGTGGGATTATAGATTATTATAGTGCAATGGTCGTTTAAAGCAAATCGTTTAAAAAAAGACATGCAAACAAATGATAATGCTGTGGCGGATGCTGACTATTTAAATCTAGTGTCTCGTGTCACAAATCCAATGATGCTGGAAGTGAAGATTCTCTGACCAATCAGTGATCTGCAGTGTTAACACGTCACATTTCAGTGACTGAGGTGGTATCAAAACAAATACCAGGTACTGTACTCAATGCAAAACCCCCCAAAAATGAGCTGCACCATGCAATTGAAAAGCAGCATTAGAAGGCCACATACTGATGGAACAGAGTTATGATACACTATGCATAATGGAGGAGTACCTGGCTATTGTTTTAATGATGCTGTCAAGTTCATCATCAGAAGGTGGGTTTCTGATCAAGATTGATGGGGTCACACAAGAGACTTGGACAGGTAAGCTGCTTCATATGGCTGAAGAGAGTCCTTCAGATCCTTCTCTGGACTGGAACAAATAAAAAGTCAAAACAGTTATTCCTTTGCTGAACTGTAAGTGTAAAACAAGTAACTGACAACACGTGCTTAGTCATAGTGTTTCCTGGCAGTTTCTGTACCCTGATGATGTCAGAACCAATGTTCCTATCATCAGACTATCGTCACTTTATGTAATCTGAGTGCATGCATTTTTTTTTTTTTTTGTCACATACTTGGTAAGTATGAGATTGCACTGACCTAAATCTTAAATTTAATTGGAGGCATGCCGTAGAGATAATTACAAATTGACACTAAATCAAAAGTGCAGCAGAGCAAACTGAACGACACTCAATGAAACCAAACCATAGCTTACTTACACTCCTCATCTCAGTAGGGAACAAAGCCCCCACATTTGTTTTTTTCACTAATAAATTAGTTTTCCTGTCTGACAGCTGCTTAATTCCCAATAATTATTACAACGTTTGACCTGTGAATACCAATTGTTGATAAAAGTGTAACTGATTTATGATCGTTTCCCCAACACTTACTATTTTCATTAAAAGTTTCAGACTTTTCATTATACTGTAAAGTCTGAAAATGAGGTATATTATAAAATAGTATTTGACAGTTCTTATTATTGTAATGCGTAGAACCTATAATATGAAAATGACTCTGAATTTTAGTCATACATCATGAGATTATTAGCTGTATAATACTTTTTGATGATTTAGATAAAACAAAAAAATATTTTATTGTAATACAGTAATGAATTGCAAAAATGATAATGATAATGGTAATGTGAATAAGAGGGCAAAAAGTAATTCAGTATCATAAATTATGCACATTTCTTGCAAAAAAATATAATAGTTTGTGTAAATCTTAACAATAGTTTTAAACGGGCTAAGAGAAACTGAATCATTAATATCTTAAACTAAAAACCAAATGAATCTTAACGTTTAAAGACGAAAAGAGCGCAGTGAATTAACACATAATATATTTCTGTTCAAGGCTGTACTGTAGCCAAATATAGATCTACTGAATCTCTCCAAAATAAAATAGTTTACCCCCATATCATCCCAGCTATATTAAACACATTTGCCACTTTTTGACAAGATGCCTTAATAATCTTGGCTTATTAATTAAAGCATATTGCTGGTTAATTGCTGGTTGTCATGCATCTTGACATGCTTTTTTGAGCATGAACTGCACATAAAATGTGGGCCGTTTAGGGAAGAATTGTGATTATGGGATCAAAATAGCGGCAGAAACGTTGAGTGCATTCGGAAAGACTGTCTGAAAATGTGTCTGAGAATAGAAGGCTTCTTTGCTTCCTAAAACATCTCATTCAGGTGAAAGGCAGAAACACTGTCTGATAGATGAGAGCTGTTTTGAGAGTTTCACATCTTTGTTGTGCCACCAAAATGATAATCATAGCTGTGTAGATAATTCTGGCCTTTAATATGAGAAATCATGGCCATTCTGTTTGACTGCTTGCACTTAGCATCTTAAAATTGTTAAGTCAGTCAGCAATCATTTCAGCAATTGATATTTGCAATTTAGTTCATTAGTTTGGACTAAAAAAAAAATACAATAGTTTCTACAAAAAAAAATATAATAATTCTTAACAGTTATTGTTTTAACCACAATAAATCTCTGGCAGCTCGGTATTAGCCACGAGTAATAATTCCTGTAGCAGCTACTGTATTTTGGCTGAAACTATTATTTATCATGGAACATTTCTGTATGGACTACACTTCATCAATTTGTTAAATAATTACAACAGAATTATGCAAACCAAATGTTGGAGAATTAGTATAAATTTAACTGTGTATGTGTTTTTATTGTGATATTACTCACTCATAGTCAGATCTTCAGCATCACTGACAGGTCCACATCTAGACCTGCACCACTGCTCACTAGCGCCCCCTGTATGCTTGATCTGTACTGCTGGAGCCTCTTCCAGAGCTCATTATACAGCCTCGAGAGTTTGGGATACTCTCCCTCCAGGGCCTGCTTCAGGAAGGTTGATGCTAAGAACAAGAGAAAAAATACACTGAGAACAGGATGCATTTAGAGAGAAGATGGCCACATGAGGGGCTTTGGCACCAGAGTAAATGCAGTGAATAAAGACATTGCTGTTGGCTGGTTCAGAGTTCATGCTGCCGGTGCAAATGCAACCAGGAAAAAGTCCCAAGGGGGAAATTGGTTCTCTAGGAACCACCATGTTGGCTTGTTCCTAGAACTACACGGAGTGAAAGCCACTATAGAGATATCCATGTGTTGTGTCTACGTCTCAATATTGACATTGTAGAAATACTGCATTACTAAAGTAGTTTAAAACAGCTAAAAAGGATGCAACTGCATTAATAAAACAAAACAAGACACTATTTTTATTTACTTTGATTGATGTGCAATGATGAATCTAAAAAAGAAATTTAATTTCATGTTGGTCAGTTTGACTATAGTTAAGAAATCAGGGTTATAAAGCCTACACTGTTGTGGACAATGTTGGCAAGCATTGAGTTAAAACGTCTAATTCTTTCTTTGTGCCTCAGTGAGCTGAGAAACCAAATCCCTTATCTCAAAACCAATCTAACAAAAACAATGTCTGATAAAGAGAATACACTTGGCAATATGAGAGTCAAATGCATGGAACTGGATAAAAATGCCTCTTCATTAATATGGTAATAACCCAGCTTTACAGGTGATTAAATGCTCATTACGAATATTATGCAGATTGTTTCCTATGCAGATTGATTTGATGAATGCATAATTGAGTAGTTCAGAGGCGCAAGCATCTTAAACAGTTTCCATCTTTGTTTTGCTGTCACTTGAACAAAGACAAATGCTGGTAGTTGTACTCTACTGATGGACCAACAAATAAACTCCAGTGGTTGAAAAATGGCATTTTCATTGAACAAGTGTTAGTCAGGAGCCACGTTTTGCCTTTCATGCTGGGATACAATAATGAAATGATAACATTAATAATAAAAACAGAGCAGAAATGACCCTAGACCTGCACTTTTACTGTTAGCAAAGTAATTTATTCGGGTCCCCAGGGTTCAAACAATGCTGAAGGCCAAGCCAGGAAGCCTAAGCTGAACATTGAGAAGAATATTGGCTTCATCCTTTGACCTGCTCTTTGAAAGGCAAACAGTTCAGGAGAGAATTCTGGGAAGAGGCAGTAGGGAGCTGTCAGTAGTCACAAAACGTATTTTTTTAGGACAAAGAGGAAGCGATAAATCATTTATAAACCGATCTTCTTTGAAGTCTTGAGGAGCAGTGACAGAGTCCACAACAATCGACCCAAAAACTAAAATGTTTTCTGATGGCCTCTTGGAGCCACAAAGTTTGCGAGAGCATCTCCACCTCAAACATTCTCATTTTGTGAGAGTATTTTGGCATAGTTCCCATAATAGATGTGGGGAGGTGAGCCCCCTTGGGTCTGGAGAACATAAAAGCAAGTTTGATTGAGAGGTTTCAAATCAAGCTTGATAAAGGCTTAGAAGAGGGAGTAATGCACAAGCATTTGGATAATGAAAGTGATGCAAAGGCTCCTATTTGCCTTCTATTGATCAGACTGAGTGAAGCACAAAGCATCATTAGGTCGTGATAACACAGACAGGGATCAATAGAGCCACAACATCAAGGCCAAGGTCTAAACTACAGTGTCTCTGCAGGGAGGACGTGCTACCCGAAATCTTTAGCTCACTAATTAAGATGGGCACCAGTTCTAATCATGAGTCAGTGTGATCTGTGGCAATTCTGTGATATTGAGTGTTTTCTGTTGTAATACAGCTACTGAAAATGATGCATCAATAAAGTGAGCAATGATATACATTACATTTCTTGTTCAGAGAACATTTCCTCTCGAGAAGTCTAGATTTAAGTGCCTAGATCAAGAGCACAATGGCCATAGCTCATGAAACATCCTTTCTGGGGTTTAAAACCACAACCCAATGGCAAGGACATGATTTTGAGAATACATGAACAAAAAATTGCTTTAGATAAAACTGTTTGTTAAACACAAAAATGTAATCGTCACCATAAAACCATCAGTTACAGATATACAATACAAGTGTCTAAAAGCTAGGACTTCAACTCCTAGGTATTCACTGTCCTGTATAGTGTCCTGTACAACACTAATCAAACACACCTGAACCAGCTAATCAAAAAAATCACAGGCCAGGTGAGCAAAAACAAGTCAGAAATACACTTTACAGGACAGTGGATCCCTAGAAGCAGGGTGTAACTCAAAGTATACTTCTGATTTGATCCATCAATTTATAAGTTGTAAAACGGACACTGTACTTGTAGCATTGTAGCTTTGGCACTCCATTTTTATTGGTGTCTAATACATTTGGCCAAAATCTCATGATATAAGAGATTAACTATGCACAGGAACGTACTGGCCACAGCTAGACGGTAAATGCTAAGACTCTTTTCTGCTTCTCAAACAAAAAAACATCATCCTTTATAGGCACATTGTAACATTTCTTGCTTTACAAGGTTTAGTCACAAGCTCTTTTGAATGCTTTTCACTGGTTCAATATTTATAAGACCCACAAACAGACTTAACGATTACCAATAGCACTGATTTAATGAAGTATAATACAGACAGGAAGTTTTCCACGGCACTCCTGACAACCTTTCAAGGCACACTATTGTGACCCGTTCACACAAGCACTTGTCAATGCATCTGTCAGTTGTTGTTGCAGCCTCCACTATTTTGTTGTTGTTTTGTCTCTTTAGTTTAATTTTCTTCTGTGAAACAGCAGCATGGGCCAGCGTTGCCACCTTGTGGAATAACTGATTAGTGCAAAACCAAGTCGATGCGCATTACGTGCTCGTAAAAAGTATACACGGTTACAAAAATCTGGTGGTGCACATGCTATTCTGATGACAAATTTTACCCTAGTATACTTTGGGATTTAAAGATCTAGGGCCCTACCATACACCTGGCATAATGCAACGCAAGGTGCAGCGCAAGTGTGTTTGCTAGTTTCAGTCTGGCGACATTTACATTTTCTCGTCCAACGCCACGCCGTTTAATTAGCAAATGCATTTGTGCTCATTTTTGTGCCCATGGGCATGCTGGTTTAAAAAAGAGGTGTGTTCAGGCGCATTGCTGGTGCAATGATATTTTAAGGAGCTGAAAACAGACTGCGCCACAGACCAATTTAAACCTGGTCTAAAGTCTGGTGCAATGTTTTTCCTTTTTGTTATTTAAAGAGCGTACACACTGCTTATTAAACACAGGGACGCACAGCAGCACACAAACATGCCAAATATAAATAAATAAATAAAGATAGCAAAATAGCAAATCCGTCATTGCACGAGCACAACTGGCTCTTAAAGGGAATGGAAGATGAGACTCTGATTGGTTTATTGCACGTTACGACCAAGAAACACCCATTACTCACTAAGAGAATAGGGACAACCCATTTAGACCATGCAACTGTTTTTCCGTCGTTAAAATAGCAAAAGTTGATTTGGACATGCCCTGAGTGCACCTGCGCCATGTGTTTTACACTTTGCATTTAGATCGTTAAAATAGGGCCCCTAGGATCTAAACTCTATCCTAAGACTGGGTGGAAAACGCTATTCTGAAATGGTACTGTAGCTTCCCATGTTACAGGCTAATTTAAAAAGAAATAAAGAGGGGAGTCTGTTTTGGTTTTCTCACCTGTGGAGTCACATGAATCTCACATTTGAAGGTCTGCTTCCTCCATATTCCCTTGTGACCAAACACCTTGATTTATCCTGCTTCTCAGTGATGATAACACCCTGACATCAGTGTAGTTTGCGTTGTGTGTCTGTATTGATAATGGACTCTATCATTGGCTGCATCTGAGCTCAAAAATTCATCAGAGACTGGAGGTGTAAACGTTTCTCCAAGGAGCCCCTCTTGCTTCAGATTTGAGTGTGAGGTGGTAGTGAAGAACGAACAATATCTGAGAAAGCATACAGGCTCAGTTCATAAAGAAAAGGGTTAACAGAATCGGGCTTCTTAAAAGCAACTCCAGAAGAGTGTACGTGGGTAATAGAATTTGAATCTGACTGCAATGTAATGAAAAGAAAGCAAGAGCGGAGGAGAAGAGAGAGAGACTGGGTGCAGGAGGGAGCTTGTGTAACGCTCACACACAGAATGAGCTTTTGAGATGCATGGCGGGGCATCGTCTTAAACAAAAACCCCAGACTGAGACTCACCAGCTGTGGCTTTCTGCAGCTCCTCGGAGAGCGTCTGAGTGACTGAACTCCAGAAGGTGTGCAAGATGTCAGGCTGCCCATCCTGATAAGAGAGAAACACGTGAACTTTACCATACTGGCCTCTGACACACATACGGATATGCATTAACATACTGTGCAAACAAAGCTGATGTGACTGTCTTTAATGGCTCCCACCCATAACACATCATAAAAATAAAAAAAAACAATGTCAAGGTCAAATTTCACCCATAATAAAAACTAGAATCTCAGCAATTAAGCACAGTTTAAACAAGACATTTTGATTAGCAATAAGTGTACTTTTACTGTGTAAAAAATGCTATCACTCAGACAACACTGGCATTAGCAATCATTGACAGAATAATGACTGTCCGATCCATTTGTGTGTTTGTGTGTAAACGGGGAAGTCTGTGGCAAATGATCATTTGGGAATCATGACCAAACAAACATGGTCTAATGCTGATGGATGTGTGCCATGTGCCAATCTAACCACTTTTCACTATGTGTGTGTGGAAAGGCTGGAGTGTCTCAGGATCAGCCAAATAATGAAGCAGTTAGTTCGTCTGATCCTTATCCTATCACTCCCACTGCTGAGCTATTGAGAAATGAGTACAAACTTTATTTTGAAATCTAATTTACAGTACATACACAGGGAGAACACTGTAGATCGTATGCATTCAGTCAGATTTATTTACTCACCAAAATAGTATTTGTGAGTATAACTTGAACACACTGTCAATTTACAGACAAGATGCACAATGATTGTTTAATTTAATTTACACAGGGGGGATGGAGTGAGCCAGATATATTTTAGCACAGAGCTCAAGGCCATTAAAGAGGAGTTGATCCACTACCTCAATCACGTCCTGTGTTTCTGGGCTTTCCTATACATCTATTGTTTGGCTGGAGACAGAGAGCAAGCAGCAATACCGTTTCACTGACATTGCATCCACACATCAAACCGAGCAAATCAAGCCGTACATCAGGCTAAAGTAGTGTGCAGTGACTTTACAGTGATATAAATTACTCTTTCTTATGACTCACACAATTTCTGCCGCTACAAATTTGAGAATTCTCCAAAGAAAAAGATGTGAAAAGATGAAGTATAGAGACTAGAAAGTTCAAAATATAAAGTATATATATATACTGTACAGTGGGTCCAAAAATCTAAGACCACATTGGCGATCTTTAAATCTGGAAATGCACATTTCATTACTTTTTTATTGAACATAGGAAATGATGGAAAAAATGTGACATTGGGCATGAGAAGTCCATTGTATGAAAGGTCCATTACAGTTCACAAGATACCCTTGGTGCATTATTAATAAATCATGCCAGAACCCAAGCAGGTTTTGCAAAAACTTGTAATGTTTATTCAAAATTTGTATAGTAGCATACAGAGTGCCACCATCAATGAAATAAAACTTATCTTGGAATCTGTCAAAAAAAAACAAAAAAAAAAACACTTTTCATATATGCTCCAGTACTTCAGGCACTTTCTTCTTTCTGATGTGGAGTCGTATTTCACATTTATGACACCTGAAGTGAACAAGAGGGCCATCCGTGAAGATGAACTCATGCCAGAGAGCCAGAAGGATTGTTTGCTACATAAAAGCAGCTGGGAATCCAACGGGAAGGTCTGTTTTACTCGTGTAACTGTTAAATGTAGCGCATTGCAGGTTTTGCTTTCCGATGGGTGTCTGTGTGGGGGGTGTTTGTGCCACAAATAAAGGTGTGAGATTGTGGGAGTATGAAAACGGCTTTCGAAGAGGAGGCAGAGAAAGAAAACAAAAAACACGGCATTCACCCACCTTTTCCAGTCTCCGGGGAATCCGACAGCAGCTTTGTTGTGCTGTACATTGACTCCTGTACAAAGTTCCTGTATGTGTTTTCCTACACTGCATATGTGTCCCGTCTCCTGCATGCATCTTGTTAAACTGAGGGTTCAGAAGCGCTGTAGGCCTTTTTACAGCTTTGTGAGGCTCCAAGAGAAGTGCCTGCCCTGCAATACCTTTCACAGGGCCTTTTAAATGTCGAGCACCTCTTTCATCTACAGCTGACGGCTGTGTGAGCCCCCGATGGCACTCTGTCAGTCATTCTGGGTGGTTTGAATTTCAATGTGTGCCTTTCTACGTGGAGCTTTTACTTTATACAAAATGTGAGCTTGTCAAACACATTTCAGTCTATGAAGCATTATAGTTAAATCAGCACACATGATTATTTGAACTCTTATTTTTGTTCATCATGTGTAATTTTTTCTTACATATTCAAAAGAGCCAAATTTTGCAAAACTTTTTGCTTTTCCATTCTGTTTTTCAACGAGGAAAGAAAAAGGTTTATGAGAGAGCGGGAGAAGGTGTTGCCATGGAAATGCCCCCACCCCATTCCTGCAGACCTCAATCTTCTGACAGAAAATCTCGATTTCCAAGAGGTGATTAGAAGCCGCTCAACTCATCTCAGTGAAACTGTTTACTGAGTGAAAACGGGAGGAATACCGACAGAGAGAGAGAAAACGACTGTAGGTTTGGAGACAGACCTTTTCTGTTTCTCTCAAACGCAAGACACAACTATGGCTGTGTTGGGAATGGAATACTATCATACTGTGCTGTAAACTTCATGCAACAGAAAACATTAGTATGCAGTAGTATGCCATGTTGTTGTCACATGATCCCTTTGCGATTAAATCAAGTGGCATGCAGCGATCATGAAATTGCATTATTGCAATTAATTACTGTATGTTGATTCAGCCGTACAATAAGTTAAGAAAGCGATGTGGTTGAATTGTGGTTGAATTTGTTTTCGGTTCACTGGTTGAGCGATCTAGTGTGCTCTACTTTGTAAACTTGTGCTACACTGTAAATATAAAGGCTAGAGCAATTAATGCAATGACTATATGAACAAAAAAGCTTAATAAATCTTAATAAAATAGCTTTATAAATCTTAAATGATTTCAGACACAACTTCTCATTGAAATATAAAAATGCATGTGTAAAATTTGCACATAACAGCTTTGCTTGTTATGGTTGAAGGAAATGCGTCGCTAAAAGGCCAGCTCTTATTCCCAGCATTATATGATCTCTCTTACCACCCTTTCCTAAACTGTTCTAACAGTTTATTTAGCAGAAAATAGCACCTTAATTACTGGCTGTAATTAGCCAAATTCTCCACTGAAGGAATGGAGAGCCACGGATGTCTGGGATACCAAAGGGGAAGTGCATTGCATATGCCTTTGCGAACGCTGTTCTTTTCACACAGCGTGCACCAACACACTCCTGCTAGTTCACAAAGTCACCCAGAGCCAAATGGAGAATGTAGATAAAATTGTCCCATCACTGTCTGGCCGGAAATGTGTGGTGGATATATGTGTGTGCATGTGTGTATGCGTGTGGGGTAGATAACCTTGTCACAGAGGGGCCAGCCACCTGCAGACACCAATTAGGATGTCATTTACTGCTAATGTGCCAGCAGCAAGTGAACCAGCAGGGGCTATGCAGGCAGGCCAGCCAAAGGCAAGGGCGACACACAAAAATCCTTTGTAATAAATCACTACATATCAAGGACAAACTCTACACACATGGGATACGTACATTATCGAAACTTCCCAGTGCAACTTTGCAAACAAATTTGAACAAATTTTCCATCTCACCTTGATAATCTCATCAATAAAGCACACGAGACACTGGGTCCCTCTTTTTGGTTAGAACCTTCTGCAGGTGCTGCACCTGTTCAGAAACATATCAAATACCCCTTTTAAGCACAATCTAAATTTAACGAAAAAAAAGGTAAAATGTTTACTGCATTCATACAGTAGATCTATTAACGAGTTTTAATATCATGCACTTAAATTAATGCATCATGCTCATGCATTTAATACAAAATCAGATTAGTTGATTTGTATATTTTTCTGTACCAAAAGCAACTTATGCACCAAGCTTTGCAAGTTGCCAAGTAATGCATGGACTTGAACAGCATCAGAGAAATCTGATCTTGCAATCTTCCCTCCCCACTGAAGCATCCTGTCTCTACCATCAACACGAGTGCTTAATCAAGCTTAATATTTCATGGCTTTACAAGTAAACACCAGACAAAGTGGAGTGGGACATGGTAATACCACAGCCATCTGTGAACTGCTGGGGTTTTGTCCAATGTTTGATGACTTGTGCATACCTGACCACACGTGGCACAGATCTGGTCCATACGTTTCTCCAAATCTGTCCAAAGGGCAGCTCAAAAGGCAGCGGTGTTATGGTCACTTCTTATGGTCTCTCTCAGATTGCTGAGGTTGTAAAACCTCCAAACTTTCCAGCCTGAGATGGATTCTGTATATAAAAATTAAATAAAAAAATTCTATAACAAAGAAAATAATGTACACTGTATGAGCTACAACCAGTTTTACGTGAATGGTTTAAGCACATGCAATACTGTGGCTTAATCAGAAGCAAGGTTATAAGTTTGTCATAATTGTAGAGAAAATGTTTTTTGTTACCGAAATCCCATTTTACATAAAGTTCTTTAATACATTATCTCCCATGCAATGTTTAGTTTCACCAGACATGTTAATTTTGTATTGTGTGTTCAGTGGTTTTGACTATTTGAATAGAATTAATTTCTGAATGGAGTAGAGAGCAGGCTACTGACACACAGAAATCTAAATGCATTAAAATATGCCTGACCCGCCAAACACGCGTCAAATTTACACCTGAGACTAGTCTTCTCCGCATGAGGGGATCACAGACCGTGTGCAGCACTTGCTGCGAGAGCCACCGATTGACGTCACTGCGCTCAACACCAGAGCACATGTTAGGAAAGTAGGTCAAATTCTAACTCTTTAAATTCAACTGTCTCATCTTAGCAGTGACTACAGGACATTGCAGTTTAAAATGCAAAATAGGAAGCTCTCCAATGTTTCTAGCAGACGTTCCTGATCTCTGATCCAGCCTTTAATTTAATCTTCCGGGATGAAAGTGCCAAGCATTACAACCGATTCAAGACCCCGTCCAACTTCAGTCTTATCCCAGTGGATCAAAGATGATCAGGGCCAGTCTCTTTCCCAAACGGTACACTGAAAACTGCAGGTGAATGGATATGTGCATGTGCTTTAAAAAAAAAAAAAAGATGATAGAAAGAGATAATCCAGTAAATCTACCCTTTTTGTCTATGTGCTTGATTTATGGTGCACAGATTGAGTGTAATAGGCAGGAGTGGTAGGATAAAGCCATCAGTGGTGGATAAGTACTTGGCGGCAATCAGCGTTTTCAAGCTCTAATCACGCAAATGATGGACGCACATTGCTTTCCTCACACTGTCTTCAAGTCCACTCGAAGTGAAGGCTAAAACAGAGGACAAGGTTGCAACAGCTTCTCTAAGCTCTGAACGTCTTCCCTTTAAAAACAAATGTGCACAATTACAAGAGAGGATCCACAACTGCAAAAAGATTGGGTTGATTTACAAAATGGATGTATCAAGGTTAAACTTCATTTTAATGTTTCAGTTTGATTGAAACATTCAGGTTTTATGCACTGCAACATTGAAAAACCCAAGGGAATCATTGATTATAGTATGTACGAAAAGAAACAGCAATCCCTTGTGATCTCATTACAGGTGTTGGTGAAGGGCCGTTACGATTTCTGATACACTAGTGGTTGCATTGTTTTTGTAGCTACTTACGATCTTAGGAAGTAAGACCAAATGGGAAAAGCAGTCCCTGTACTTAAAAAATTGCAAAGCATTGGTGTCTTTTTCAGCTTGCCTGCTGCAGGGTCACAAGACGCTAAATCACATTTTGAGACTTTATAAACCAAAGTGCAAATGAAACAAACCCATGCAAATAGAAAAAAACAAGTAAATTTAGAGAACAACATCTGTTTGACAATACATACTGCAATTACTCACATCACGACCACAGAAACGCTCTGCGAATATGCTCAGACCCATTGGAAATATATAAGGGAAGCCCAACAAGTGATGAACCAGGCTTGGACACGCAATTTCTACTCTGAAAGGTGAGAATTTTATTCATTTTAAAACCCTGATCATATGATTCCTTTGCTATTTGGATTTTTATATATAAGCTGAGGAAAAACACAATACTGTACCTGTGAAACATTATGTATGCTGGCTAATTTACTTCTACAATTTTTCTTATGAAAATTAACAATGGTTTGACTATTTAAATAAAAAATATAAAATAAACATGGTTAACACTATATATATATGCTAAATCCCTTATAAAAATTAACTATGGTTTCACTACAAATAAAATAAAATAAAATAAAATAAAATAAAATAAAATAAAAACCTTGGTTACCACAAATAAACCATGGTTTTGCTATATTAACCATAGTTTAACCATGGTATTTGTAGTAAACTGTGACTGTGTTTATACAAATGTTAATCAATATGCCAAAAAACATGGTAACTACACTTTTACTACAATAAAAATGGTTCATTTTCATAACAAATTAACCATGGTTTTGCTACACTAACCATGTTTTTTTGGCATATTGACTACAATCAGTTTTACTACAAATATCATGGTTAAACAATGGTTAGTAAAGGAAAACCATGCTAATTTGTGGTCATCATTGTTAAACTACAAGAAACCAAAGTTTATTTTATTTTATTTTAAAACCATTGATCATTTCCATAAGGGTTCTTCTTGAAGCACGTTTCTGTATTTGGTCTTGTGCTAATATGTTATGCTAATATGAAGATATTTTCATAATCTGTTTTTCATTATTTTCTATTTGCATGTGTTTTCTTAAGTTGAGCTTTCTCAGCCACCGTATGATACAGTCTGATTTAAATGCAAAAATTTGTGCATCGACATCGGCAATTAATATCTATTGTTGCTAAAATAAATATAGTGGTATAATTGTTTTATCTATTCTGCTCAGCTGTAGCTGAAACATTCACAAATCTAGCCAAAACTGGCTTTTGTCCAGCAGCATAAATCATATGTTGTCACTTGTGCAACAGTGAGTGTAGTTGTCAAAGAACAGATGTGAATCACAGACAAAGGAAAACAGAGGATTGGGAGAGACCTAATTGCTTGCAGCATGTTCACTCGCAGCATGTAATGCGCTAGCCCTCATTTACCCTGAACTGTGGAGGGATAATGGTTTAGCAGGGACATGCACAGTCACTGTGGAGATGGATTTGATCAGCTCAGTGCAAACCGGTGACCCAGGATGGCTAGCTGCCAACTGCCGTGAATGAGGTGTTTTCACATTACTCACATCCAGGCAAGCACTATGCTTTTGTTCCCAGAATTAGCACTTAGCTGAAACAGGTGGCCAACGATCGCTTTCTTTACCAGCAAAAGAGAGAGAAAAACATATTTGGGCTAATGCTTTAAAGCTCAGACTATAGAAGAGACCAAGTTTTGATTGGGAACATAGTGAGTTAGCCATCACTGGGGAGGTGAAGTGCAACTAAAAATACACCTCGGTTCCATGTTGATTAGATTGGCTTGCATCTTGTGGGCTATTCTTGCATAGAGTGGGAAATCTTATACAGCGTGTTTAGTTTTGTCAGTGCTGATGCAGATGCGAAATTCATTCTGTCCAAGGGATTGCATGAACTTCCGAAGGGTGTAGCGCACTTTCTTGATTTGTTTCTTGGGAGAAATACATTTCATACTGGAATGAATATGTTTAGGTCAGAAAACCAGGTCAGAAAGGTCTTGCCATCTTCTCTGCAAGGCACTGCATGTTCATCTGAACCATAATGCAGATTTAAAGGTTCTTACATAATTGCAAAAGGCAGGTGGGATTCTTGGCAAATACATCACTGTATCTGAATCCGACAGATCATATGTATAAGGAGGTTTGAGATGTGCCATTCTTATTTTTGCCATCTTGAAATTTAGGTGTGTTTCTTTAAGGCAACGCAGGAGACAAAATGCATCTTGTGTTTGCTCTTTGATGGCATTGTTAACTTTAATATTCCCCTCAGAGGTGGTTTATAAGAGTAACAACAAGCTGATGTATTAGTGTTTAACCTGCTGGAAGAAACTGGGTCACATAAGCTAAACAAGAAGGAGATGTGGTAGATCATCCTTAGGTCACTTTCACAGTCCTACCTGCCTGCATCATGTATCCTATCTGGGCATGTAATAACTGTACCACACTGATGGTATCACCTCCATTACAGACACTGCGTGGGGGCTCGATTAAATGCTCTCCTGCTTGCTAGAATTCAACTCGGTCAACCCTTGTCCTGCATGAATGCTTCAGGTATAGATGTCTTTTCTCTGGAGAAACCACATTGAAAAAAATGATATCAAGTATGCCACCTCAACAGAAACATGGTGAGAGTTTTCCTGCACAGTGCCTTATAAGAAAACATTTCTAGCTGTCAATTGCTTCCTTTCATAAAAACACCTGGTCACCATGCCAGTGTCATTAGCTTCTGGCTGTGTTTGTTTTGTCACCATATGGACGAATCAGTCCGGATATTTGTCAAACCAACCAGTAGCAGATAAGTAGATGAAACCGGGGTCTTTGCCCACATGCAGTGCCCAGGTAATTCCTACTATGAGAACATATCCATGTGCCAATTATATGCAATGTAATATTGAATTAATTGTTATGTGTACACACATACAAATATAATCCAAATAACTGGAATTTTAAAAAAAACCAAATCACGTCAAATAAAACCTTCTTCAAGAAGTGACATTATTATGGCTGGGAAAACAATTGCACAAACATCAGTAAGCATTAGCAAGTGATTTCAGCCTGCTTGGTAACATTACAGAAAATAAAATCATAGATAATATCATATCAAGATTTTCTTTAATAAATAAAAAATATATTTTTTTTAAATAAATAAACTAAATCGAAATTAAAGTCAAATTAAGTGTCAATTCGTTGTGCAATGGATATTTTAGTTATTAGTTCATACAAATGGCAATAAAATCAATAGGGTGGAAATAATCAAGTATAAAATCATGAGACAGCTCAAAAGATCAAATACTTGTTTGTTTTGTTACTTTCATTAAGGCACTGGCTTGACAAGAGGATATTTTTAAAAGTCTGCTAAATCTTTTGTAGAATATTTTGTTTACATTTTTTAAAATAGTAGAAAGTACTGCATAGCACAAATGACCCAGTCAATATGAGAAAGACATACAGGGACATTTATTTTCCTTTCGCTCAGGTTTTTCCCAATCCAAAAAACAACAACAAACATGGCTGACGACAGCCCATAGGAACATGCAGAGTTCGTTTTCTCACACTTAGAAAAGTGTCATGGCCATGCAAGAGTAATCCTGAAGAAGAGAGAGAGGGCGAAAGTGAGACTTTGAGTGTGAGGTAAAAGTGAAAAGATGATGGATCACTAAGACATTCGTTTACGTGTCGTGTTTCCACAGCAACCCAAAAACAAACACGACGAAGCGCGATTAAAGCCTTTTAAGACGCACTTGGTAAATGTCACTGCAATGCCAGACCAGGAAGAAATGAACTCAGTTTGGGAGAGAACCGATGATTATGGAAAGGAGAAAGGTGAAAGACGAGCTGTGCTCAGCATAACTAATGAGAGAGAACATCTTCAGCGATAAAGAAACTTTGATTTGCACTGACATTAAAAGGAAATTAACTCCTTTTGTTCATGCATTTTTTTAAGACCTGAGGTTAAATGCATCTTGTATCATGTCATTTCTTTTATGTCAGTGTAACCCAGATTTAACAAACATTTTTTATTGATCCTTTTAAGTGTTGTTAAAAATTGGAATATATTCCCATTATATTCCCTCATATATTTGTTCAGTGCTAATTCAAGAGCACTACTGGTAAAAGACGGACATGCATAACCATAAATAAAATATCTATTCAATCTTGTGAAAGCAGAAAACTTGTTCAGACAAAGACACTTGTGCACAAGAGAAAAGTGGATTTATCACCAAGCCAAAATCTTAATCTGATCTAACATACTCGTATATCAAGATACTTGAATGGTGCTGGAATAGAGTATTAACAAACCATGCAAATATCATGCTTATCATTACTAGCAGGATACCATTTCATGGTATCACAGTACACAAACCTAAAAAAATCAATGATAATCATTAAGTAACATGGTCCACATAAAAAAAGTGCAACAGGACTACCTCATTCTCAAAGACACTATAAAAAACTGAAATGATCTGGGCATCTTTGTGCTTTTAACTTTCGTGTGACTTATTTAATTGTGAAGAACGGACACCAGGCGGAAAGGATGTTAAAAAGCATGTGCATATGGTCTCCATGGTAACAGTAATTTGTCAGGTGGGTGCTTGGCAGAAACGTGTTACTGATGGGTAATGGGTGAGAGAAGTCGGCGTGCTAGAACGAGAAGCGCTAATCAGCACACATGGGAGCCAGTTGCTAACAGGTCTCTGATCTGTAACAGTGTACCAGAATTCTTTCAATATATCACACACAACCCGGCTGGAAAACAAAGCTTTAATCCAGTCGACAGTGGCTTGTTGGTTTTAACTGGCTTAGCAGGTTGGCCTGCTCATCTCCCAGCTTCAGACATGCCTGGTGTAGGCTAGTTTAGGATTGCAATGAAATGCAAACAGCAAAATTTTTTTTTTTTCATGCATTAGAGTTGATTTGAAACATTTTGGGATTGGGTCTTGGTTCTGTACATTGGTTGTTGACTGGATGTTGAGATGTGGCCGTGGCATGAGTTGGCATGGATTTATGCTGGTGCTAAATGATTGGTGAAGTCCTTCATACTACAGCTCTGTGTGGGACCACTGAATTCTGGCCATTTCCGCCCACTACCACAACTTGTGTGCTCTGCTTCTGTGATTTTTGTGTCCAGTCCCATTCTAGGGAAGCATTCTAATGTTTTATATAATTTCTGCGCATCTGGGAGCCACTGTCAATAAACAGGGAATTGGAATTGCTTCTGAATGAGTGCTCACTGTTTACTTGGACTTTCCATTTCATGATTATGCATCCTCTTACAAGATCAGATATTTGTGAGTGAACTCAAGATCTGTTGAGCATGGTCTTGTCGGTCATCTCTCTTTACTATACGTGATTTGTCAAATCTGCGTCTGTAGCTTGTGTTGGATGCAGTGTCGCCAAGCCTTTATTTTTCCCAAGGAAATGGGCTACTTTTAAACTGTCGCTGAACTGCTCGTATTGAAACATGTTGCCTGTTTTTGACTGGCATGGGCTAGTTTTGTTTCAACCCTGGCTGTATGAAATTTATAGGTTAGCTTTTGCTTGATTATCTTACTTTTAGCTTTTTGTCTTGTTCTTATATTGCTTGTTTTTGTGCAAAGCACCTTGAGAAGCTGTTTTTAAAATGCACTAAGTTATATCATTATTATAAAATAAACTATATTCATTATTATTATCACCTGTTTATGTTAAGGCTTTAAACATGCATTTAGAAAATGGATTCATTTCATGCCGACTTAATGTGCTTTATACAGCAGTAAAATGATATTCATACAAGTGTCCTCCAGGATATAAAGCATAAAGAGAAAAAGGCATACTGAGCACAGTATGCATATTGTAAATATAAAATGAGTAGTATGATCATTTGGAACAAGACTTTTGCCTTCTTTCCACTGACAGAGCAATGTGGAGACAAAAGCAGTCATACTGGCAGAACAAGATCTGCTTGTCAGCTATAAGAGCAATCCAGCGCATCTATATTCCATCTTCATGGTCTTTAGAGAGCAAACAGAGAAAGAAAGTGAGAGTGTGACAGTGATGGCAAAAGAAAAAGACTTAAGGTGCACACAAAAGCAATGATTTCACTCCTTAGCAGCTTCGAGTCCTGAGAGACATTCCTTTTGATGTAAAGGTTACTCAAACACATTTCTCAAAAAACGAATGAACCGTGAATATCAGGGGGGTGACTGCGTAACCTTTTCAGTGACCAGCACAGTCGAGCACATTGGAAAACGTGAGAAAATGAATTGAGATTTGAATAGAGTGCAACAATGACATCCATTTTTTTTGTGAGCGTGGCATTTTCCCCATTCATTTTCACCACAGGCATTGAAAAAAATCCATTAAGCAGAACACCAAACCAAATCAACCAGCTCTAACATTATAGACTTTATTTACAACAAAATGTGCAATAAAAGAGCAAAAATGCGTGTATCTCTTTATTCTTTCATAAAGGAATGAACTTCTCGATGCATCAAAAACATTGTAAATAGCAAAGCTGATGGAACTGCAAGCTATTGACTTATGAATTATGTTTATTGCTAAATATTAATTTATACAAGTAGTTTGCGAGTGTAGGATGAATGACTCAATTTCGTCATTGAAAATCATGCATGAGAGTAAGTAGTTATTAAATTCTTGCACTCTACAGGCTGGATGTTTTAATACAGAGTAAATTAAAAATGATTTACCATGCTGTTTTTTTTCTCTTGTTTGGAACAAGCAAGCAAGCTGTCAATCATTATCGGACAAACCTGTCCTTATATATACAAACACATAGCTGAATCGGGATAAGGACCCATCTGTCACAGAACAATGCAAAGCCTCTTGCAATATTAGACAGATCTGATCATTTAAGAACACACGCATAATTTTAACCCTGTCTGAATCCTGACTGCATTAGCTTAAAGGGCAACACCATTTCCTGTCACCTTAAATGTCAGCATGCAAAAAAAAAATGTAGTCAAAGGAGCACAAAAACGAAGCCAAACATTTCTGATCAGGCATTTACAAATACCAAATGTGCTTTGAGTCCTGCCATTCGTGGTAGCAACGCAGCTAAACTGTGCACTAAAAAGACATTTCTAAATGATTACTACCCTCTTACACACAGTGAGTGTCATGCAGCAAGAGCAGTCCTGAAGGAACAAAAAAATGCTGTGACAGGGATTGCACATTAGCATTTGCAGGAGATTGTCTGTACATAATCATGCATGAGCAAAAGGCATTTATTTACATAGAAAAAATTAAATTGCCGTGTGATATAGCAGTGAAAGAAAAGAAGCATTGAATCGATTTCACTTAACATTCTTGTCAGTATTTGTTTGGCCCAAGGCGGATAACACTTTTGTTGTGTCTTTTCAGCAGCGTGTGAGAGAAAACTCCATTACATGCCGCATGCAGGTACATGGGTCTATTAAGCTCTGGATGACAAAAATCACAATCCACCATGACAATGGACACAACTAAACAAATCAGACAGAATAGACAAAAGCATTTCAATCCTAACAATCTCAATCATAGATACACTCAAAAAATTAAGCTTCCAAAAGAGGGTTTTCACAGCAATGCAATGGAAGAACCATTTTGGGTTCTCCAAAGAATCTTGCAATTCTATCACACTATAAAGATGCATTGTTTTATTTTTTATACTTGTTTATAAATACCTTTATTATTATTTTTTAAGTATGCACAACCTCAAATCTAAAATAAAATGAATGCAAATCCTGTAAAAAATATTATATCTGAACTAAGTGGAATGTTTGGTGAAATGACTATTGAAAAATAATAATGTGACCCAGTTGATCGTGGCAATGTGGACTACTGTTTATATGCACCTTATATCAACAGAACAGAAATCTATGCCAGACAACCATCAGGTGATCTTTTGACCTCTTGAAATGGACAAAGGTGATGTATTGTTTAAAGGGTGCATGATCAATGTTCTGCTGGGACTGCTTATGTAATACACAGTTACTCATGGTGGGGCGAGAGGCGCTTCTGTCTGTCAAAGCAGCGGAGACTCAGTTAAAACCCAGACTCCTCTCATTGATTCCACCATCAACACCCTTCCAAAGCAGGCAGTGCCTAATCTATTATGTGGAGGAACCACACTCCTGTGATTTCACTAGTTATGTCTGCAGCAGGTCACTTCTTTCCTTGGTTTATTTCTGTTTTTGATCATGCATGAACCTGGACAAATGATTCCACCTAAGGATGTGCTGGTCAGCAGTCAAAATACGCTAAAGACTAGCTTTTTAACATCTTCCAAACACATCAGCAATTTAGTCTTACACTCTTAAAAATAAGGGTTTTAAAAGAACGGTGCAATAGAAGAACCGTTTGGGTTTTCCAAAGAACCTTTCAGTGAAAAGTTAAAAAAAATTGCATCAGATAATAGCACAACGCAGGATCATTGCTAATTTTGCTTAGTGTCTTTTTTTTTTAATCAACTCTTGTTTTGTTGGTTTTTAGTGCATTTATGAAGTCAGTTGTCCTAATATTTCACAATTCATTGTCTACAGTTTCAACAAGCTCTAATATTTTATTAGTTCAAAATGGGACTAATGTTTTGCTTGGAAAGTTTTTCTTTAAGTGACACTTAGTTTGCAATCTAATGCAATGCCATTTTTAGGGTCACTGCATTGTGGATGGAGAGAGTGTCATTTTTTCTCTTCTGTAAGCGAGAAGGCTGCATTAATGTCCATTCCCCTACGAGCATGTGAAACAGGACACTGGCCCCATGAGTACTCTGCTTTTTTGGGTCAGGAAGACAGGAGCCAAGGCGAGAGAAGTCACTTGTATATGTGTGTCTGTGGACTCCACACAGTGAATTTTGAGCCCTTTGGAGACCCTGGTATGCATCTCTAGCTCGGACCACACACACACACCTCAGTGACCTCCAACTAATGTTTGCTGAGTAAGCAAAAACCTTCAAAGCAGTAACGAGAATCCACTTCCAAAACCTCATCCCCTCATACACACTAAAAAAAGAAAAAGGAAAACAAACATGATTTCTCCTCCATCCCCTGAGAGCGTCACCTCTCTTGACCTTCTGCGTGAAATCACCCATCTTAAGCAGCTGATATAAATGTATGAGAAGAGAAATAAAAACACTTGAAACAAGGTGGGTAAAAAAATGGAACAGACCTCCTCTTCCCCTAACCCCATCCGAAATTAATGTGCAGAAACAGGCTACACTTTTTGTTCTGCCTCCCTGCACATCAATGTCTAATTTTGACCTTCAAACACACTCTCCTTTCAAGTGCCCTTCTGACAATATGGCAGCGAATCAGACAGGAATGCACTGATATAAAAATTACCACTCTTCCATACATTTCTAATGAAATTTAGAGGAGAAAAACAGTAGGGATGCACAATAAATATCGGACGATATTTAATGTGCATCTTGTCAGAAAAGCCGGTTCTGTAATCAGCGGTAAATCTCTACTTGTGCATGATTTCATGTGGAGCAATATTTACTACACACAGCCGTTGTTCACAGACAAGCTGCACCAAACCACGATCATAATTTGTGCATGTTTTGCGCAGCTTGTCAGTGAAAACCAAAACTTACTTACATGGAATGCTATTAATCAACTTTATTGATCTTATTAAATCCCAATGGACAAAATCTTGTTTACCTTTGCATTATTTTCAAATAAATACTGTTTCACTTGCAAATGTGCCATTTCAGAAACCGAGTTAATCTTAAAAAGGAGAAACAAACTGTTAATGCACTTACAGTGTAAGTCAAGGCACTGTATGGGAGTACATGTTAAAACAGACAAGATTCGAAAATAATCTTATGAAGCATTTAATCATTTAACTACTGTCAACATGCAAGAAAACAACATTTAAAATAATACGTGCAGCACAAATATCTATGCTCCATCATTTTACACTGTAAGTGCATTACTGGAAGCACAGCTGTTCTTGTAAACTGAGAGATGAGATGCTCTCGATACAGCTTAACTTGCATTAAACCCAGAACATTTCCATTAAAGGACATTAAAAGATTTGAGATATCTTGGTTAAAAGTCAATATTTAAATGGAAATTCCTTTTTTTTTTTTTTGGACTAAAAGAGTGAAATGAAGAGGACCATCTCTCCATATGAGCTCATGGATAGCGGCTTATGTAACCCACACAATTCTAAATATACTGATGCAGGACTGGCCGTGGAGGAGTGGAGTGAACTACATGATAAGATCCAGAACAACAAACACATGAACAGAGGTCAGGGGGCTCTCGCATCGCTTGGTTTTATAATGAGATGCTAATAGGGCAAGAATGTGTTGTAGGGAGACAGCAGAGAAGGAATTTGTTAGAGATGCATGGGATAAAGAACTGAGATTGAACTAGCCGTTCACACTTCATTGAAGTGAACAAGAGATAAAAAGGATTTCTGAATTTCATAGATAGATTTCTATGCAAAAAACGTAACACAAAAAATGAAGCAAAGTCTTAAATTGAAGCAAAACATCCTATAGTAAAAACAGACAAAAAAGACAATAAAGAGAAAGATGAAGAAAAAGTATTATATTTACAACACATTTATTTCATACTAAGTATAATTCAAATCTACTAACATATTTTACTTTCATATCGCTTGAGACTTACTGACAAAAATTATAATGACTTTATTTTGAGTACTACTTGTGCACAATGCACATTTCTTAATATTAAGCTTTAAAAGTGTTTTAATGACACTACTGATGAGGATTGTACGATCTTTTAATAATAACATTTAAGTGTACCTTAATAAACTTACAATAGTTCCACTTTAGCACAATTAAATAAACTTTAGTTTATCTTTAGTTGGACTGCAGCCCTACTTCTGCACAATAAAAATGCACAATTTAGCAGACTTTGAGTATACCTGTTTAGTATACCAAGTACAATTGCAGGGTATTATTATATTATATTATTATATTATATATATATATGCATACCAGTATGTGTGCTCCCTGGGAATCGAACCCACAACCTTTTGCGCTGCTAATGCAATGCTCTACCTCTGAGCCACAGGCTAAAATGTATTTTAGATCATTTTATTTTCCACTTGCGATACTTGAGTAAAAAATGCAGTTAACCATTATACTGAGGCTCTCCTTGTTTCAGTATCACTGGCAGCTATGATGCCCGAAAATGCAGTGCACAAGGTTTTGAAAGACAACCGCTATAACCAGAAACTTCCATTGCCCAATCCTTAAATTTAAAGAGTTCACACAGTGGTCAATGCCATTTGGCTGTCTCCAGACAATAACCTTGAGACATCATGTGAAAGCTGGGGGTGACTGACCATCACACAATCAGCTTGTGAAGCAAAAAAAAAAAAAAAGAGAGAGAGAGAGAGAGAGAGAAAAACAGCCGGCGGGCATTGGAAGGCGTATTTTACCAAGCGACCAGCAATGGAAACCATTAAAGATGCAGGAACAAACTAAAACTGACTGGACCAGGTCAGCTATGGGCTGTTTATCCCCACATCTTCACCTAAACTGCCTGAACGGTCAACGCTTTCGAAGACAGCTGATGGCCCATGAGAGATGCATAAAGCAATCAATCTTTGACCATCTCCATCTGCAGCTCTGCATTGATTTGCTACGTAAACCGTGCTGAAAAATGAAACCGTCAATCAAAAAGAAAAAAAATTAGATGCAATGAGCAAAACATCAAAAAGGCCGTGACAGCTGAATTCATATGATGATATGCAACAGATTATTTGTGGAGGCATTTTTAAAATGGTCATTTATTGAAAAACTGATATATATTCTGCATCTTTGAGACGGCTCTATGTGGCAGCTGAATATCTGAAATATGACAGGACAGTTCAGTGTGATGCCTGTGTGTCTGTAGACAGGGAGAAAAGGCCAGTGTGGCCCATCTGCTGTGTGTGATTGCGTCGTGTGACAGAGAGAAACATGCTGAGGGAGAGATGGAGAGAGACAGAAAATGATACTGGCACAGGTTTCATTTAGTTCAAGTTTTAGGTCTGACACGGCTTTATCACTCATATTTTAAGAGCAATTAAATGTACGCACATTAACCGCATAAATGATTCCATTCGTGGGTGTGTTTTGAAATATGCTGGACGACGATTCATAACACAATGCACATTGGGTTTTTTCAGCGATGCTTGTACTTGTAAACAGTTCTTGGATTTGGTGTTGGAGAATTTAGAAATTGCTGCCTGCCAATTGAAAAACTCATAAATTAAAGCAGTTAATCTACCCCTACAGTAACACCAGCATGGTAGTCTGCAAGAGGTTTTTAAGCTATGTTGTTGATTAAAAAAAAACGGCCACTGTAGCTAGTGGTTTTCCAAATTTACTAGCCACACAGCATTTTCACTGGCCACAATTTTGTTGTTGGGAAATTACGTTTTATATGACTTAATACTGCATACAAAAATGTATTTAAATTGATTTCCAGGTCAGTTTTGATCTATTTAAAGGGCATTTTTCTCTAACCATATTAAATGCATGCATCATCTTTCATATCAAATTCTTACGTTTTATTAATAATTTCACTTACTATAATAAGACAATACAGGGCTGCTACCAATCATATGAAATCAATATCTACAAAACTGATCTTTCCAAGGACGAAAGAACCTGAGATACTTTGAGCTCCTGAGAAACAGACAATACAAACATACACAGGCATCTTCGAGACACCCCGCAGAGTGGAGGAGCAGGAGCCCTCCTCCCCTTCTGGCCATTTGTTTCATTTTAAATCCCTTCACCCATTCTTCCTTATACTCAGTCTGCTCAAAATGATTACATGAAAATGTCAATGCAAGTGAACTAACACTCATGTTTAGTATCATTGGAAATGTCTCAGTGCAACTGGTACAATGGTCTCACTCTCACAAAAGTAGATTAGAAGATAATACAGATCTGAAGAGTCAGGAGATATCTTGATTACTGTGATGGGAGTGTCCTTTCCTAGGGCCCTCCATGTAAATTACCCCCTGTTCCCATTGAGTTGTAAAACCACCCAGGCTTGGGACCTGAGGTAATGCAAATTCCAATTGTTAGTTTCTGTCTTCATCTCGGGGGATGTTTCTCTTGGTCTGAGGTATTTAAATGATTGCAGCAAGAGGATCAGGGCGATTTCTGTAGCCAGAAAGCCCATAGTGTGTTGTGTGTCTCTTCACTTCATACTATGTATTTTCTAAGGTCAGGTATGCATATTTTACTTGTAGATTCATCTTTGAGAATTTGATGTTTTATATTGATATGATTTGATGTGTTTCAATTGGATATGTAATTGGCAAAATACATATCTACCTGACTGTAAATAAATTGTTACATTTTGATTCTATTCTGTCTTACTCTGTAATTATTGACTAGTAGATTACGTTGTATCCTTGTTAGCAACATGAGCACCCGAATGAATGAGTTAATATAAAAATAGAGTTAACTAGAATAATCAAATGTCAGAAGAATATTAATTAAAAAGGCATACAACCAATTTGCATTTCAACCTAAATTCGAGGTCATACTAAAATGGAGTCAGATTAAATAATAAAATGGAGTCAGATTTGAGTTTAACCTAAACTGAATAACTTTACGCGCTGAAAGACAGAACACGCAGGAAACCTTCATCCAGCACCGGATACCTTCCTTGGGCCGAGTGTCTGGACCTTACAGTGGTGACCAGCCTCCGTGATCTCCCTACTTAGGCGAGTGACGTCTTTCCAGCGCGAAATTCAGATTGATTCTCACAGAGAATATGAGGTTTGAGCTCCTTCTTCCCTGTCTACAACTGCTGTGGTAAGTTCGTTCCTTTTTCCTATTAGAAGTGTTGAGGGAAAGTTTTTTGCACCTCACATATAGACACATTTTTAGAACGGGTCGACATACCCATTGTTAGACCGGAGACCGTAGAAATCCGGTGGGGGGAGAATTAACTGGGGAAACATGGCTTTTCAGGGACAATACAGCGACAGTGTAGATCAGGAGATCATGGAAATTCAAGCCCTGCAAATAAAAGACACTCTTCTTCGTTTAAACGATAAAGGATTCAACCTTAAATGGAAGAACAATGAAATAATATCCTGGTTTTTGGCCGAGGGCAAAAAATTGACGTCTAAAGCGAAATATAAAAAAATCCCGACTGCCATCATCTACCTTCTTCGCAAAAATGACCTAGAGACAATAGCTGAAAACGAACGCGCGATAACAAGCATAAAAGAAATTGAAAAGGCACGCTCTGAAGAATTGCAAAAGTTAAGAGCACAGGTCGAGGCATTTACTTTCGAAAGACAAGGTTGGGCAAGACAGAGTGAGATGATGTCTAGAAAAATCGAAGAACTTCAAAACAAACTCCAAAACGGCAACAATTACATATCAGCTCTTGAAGACTGCTGTGATAATGCAGGCTTCCCAGTGGCTGCAGTTAAGCAAGCGGCACTGGATGAAACCTTTGATTATGATAGAAACAGCGATAGTGATGATGATGATGTTGCCGCATTAGATTCTCAGAGAAACCGAGATCCCGTTCAGAGACACAGAGAACAAAATCAGCGAAGTCCGATTAAAACCAGAGCAAAATCCAGCGAAAAACCCTCCAAATCAGTTAAAATTGCTGTACTCAAAACCATAACAAATACAAATGATGAAATAACCACGATTAGCCGCCCATTAACATGCGAAGAGTGTACAACACACAAACAGATCGTGGGAATGATGCCCAGAAGAGGGCCATTCCAACCCTATTGGGAAACACTGATGCTACAAGCCACAGTGTATAAATTGGAAACTAGGGATGTATGGCAAATCGCACTCTTAACCATTCCTGAAGAGCTCCGATCTAAATTAACCCCTCAAATGAAATCTGGAGACATAATCAAGCGAAACAATAACGAAACTGACGAAAGTATCTTTGAACGATTAAAACAGGCATTGCTAGATATAAGGGGTCCAACGAGCGCGGATTGGAGCAGGATACTACAAATTAAGCAGGAAAGCAATGAACCGTTTGAAACATTCGCTGAACGTCTGTGGACGACATACAAAGAATATTCCGGTCTAGAAAATGCAAGCCGTGATCACGAACCATTGTTACAACTCATAAAGAACAATGCTGGCACTCCAGTCCAAAATGCATTGTTAAACGGAGCAGATTCAGCCGAAAACACATTCAGAGCGATTGTAGATTGGGGTTCAAGGATAGAAAACAGATGGAAATCAAAGCCCCACAGTATTGCATCTGCACATTGGATGACAGAAGGGAATTATTCTAAAAGCAGTGGGACTGAAAAGCATGTCCACTTCTTGGAGGAGGTGACTTGCTGTGATGAATCTAGAACTTTTAGTTCAGAGGAAGCCTGTGCCACTGCTCAAGATAGTGTGCCGATTTCAGTTCTTAAGGAGATGCAGCACCATAATAGCGCAGAGTCGTGGACCAGAGCGCAAGGTGTAAAGAAAGCATTAGAGATTCATGAAAATCCTCAAACTTCAGGAGAACACAGCAAACAAACCTGTGGCAAAGATAGCAGGTTTTGTTCTTCCTGTCAGAAAATAGGCCATACAGAGGAAAAATGCTGGTCACTGGGAAGGGGTAGACCTCCACCTTATTTTCTGAAAAGTAAGATATCACTTTCTAAAGGAAAAGATCAGGGGTTGACATGTAACAAGTCTACCTCTGGTAACACTATTAGTGAGTTGACTGCATTGATTATGCAAGGCCTTCAGCTACTGACTTCACTTACCAGTGGGTTAGCAGTTTAATAGCAATGAGTTTAATATGGAAACATCCAAATTTCAATAATCCTGCTTGCATTTTCAAATTTATAATTGTGCTGAACATTGTGAGCATAGAAAACACATTATGGTTGTTGGTGCTACTAAATGTACACATAGCTTAGTTTAGTTTATTCTTAAAAAAACACATGACTGCTTTACTGTAAGTGTGTAAACACTTAGGTTTAAGGTTGTAGATGCTACATGCATTCTAGACCATGTGTCTTGTGTAAAATTGGAATAACTTTAATACTGGAATTGCATCGCAATTTCAAGTTGCATGTGTGTCTGTGTTGAATTTGTTTGTCTCCTGAGTGGTACACTCTGCTATTTTCTGTATAGCTGCAGTTAAACCATGTAGAGGAGCATAGAATAGCCATGTGGCCACAGTGTGACATGTGAGAACTTAAACCGTGTGGCAGATTGATTTGCTTCACAGTGCCAAAAGGGAGGAAGTGTGATTTCATTTCAATAGTGTGGCACAAGCGATAGCAAACCAAGTCATCCTTCACTGAGGAGCACCAACTAAAAATTTGATCTGATCAGAGAGAATGGCTAACATTATTTGGAAATGGAAACTCTGATTTTGTTACTAATCTTGCAATAATAAAAACATTTTATGGAAGTATTTTGAGCCAGATCTCACCTCACACTCACTCTTAAAGGCTATTACCTGTTACAGCAACAGGACCAAATTTACATAACAATTGTAAAACTTCCTTTCCTTTGTTTGGAGCATGACAGCATTTACACAAAGCCACAGTCATATACAGCCACAAAACACCATTTGATCTTTTAATCTTTTAAATTGACTTGAAAAATAATGAGAGGGGGGTGTAAAATACAAGAAGTTTTTATGTGCCACAGAGATCTGCATGTGTGAACAACACCATAAAACAACAATTGTCAAACAGACAACACCAAAACAGGTGAACACATTTCTGCCCACAGATCTGACTGTAATGAGAGCAACAGCAACTAAAGCCATGGACACTGGTCCATTGGAATTCATGATGACATGGGTGATAAAAACACCAATTAATCTAGAAAATGTCCCCAGTAGAACTGGGGTCTCTAATGCTCATGACACAGCAGACTGTGAGGGCTCTACTGCAAGAGCAGCATCAGGTGTTACACACTCAGACTGCACTGAAACAGTAGCAGTAATTCAGATCTGACCAACCGAACTCCGTTTGTGACATCTGGATTAAAACTGCAGTACATGAGGATGAATGTAGTTAAAATAATTCCACATGCCAGAACACTAAACTGATGAAAAGTTCAAAATTAACTGTGGTTATCTTTGTATCTGTTTCTGTCTCAGGTTGACCACTGCAATTCTTTGGAGGACAGATACCAGGAGGGTGTCTTGTCCCCTCTGCACCAAGCCAGGACAACAGAATTGTTACATAACCTGAAATGTGGGAGATGAATGTGAAGACACTTGAAGGGGCCATTCACACCTCACAGGAGAACATCACCACACAAATATCTACATGGCCTCCCGGATTAGAACCGGAACTAAATTTTTGCAACACAGATTGCTATAGATTAGACTCCATTCATCTCCCAGACATGACCATAGCACACACATTTCACCCATTGCATCATCACCTCATCTAGACTATCCAGTCTGTACACTACAATCAGAAGACAATGATGGCTTAGATCACAAACGTGGTACTCCACTAAAGATCTATTGTCCATCATCACACTGACAGAACCACATAGCCTCACACACACAGGACAATAGAATTGATTACATTCCCAAAAGATACAACATATCTACTATCTGCAACTGTCTAAAAAAACTCATGGAACAACACTGTAACACACATTTGCACAACAAGTCACAGATTGATGGTGCAAAATTTTTGAACACAGAGGCAAACAAGCCTTTACAATTTAAAATATTGAATCTTTCTGATTGTTATTAGGATGGTTGACAAGCCAGAGGGCCCCTGGTTTCCCAACACATCACTAATGACAATAAGCATTATTAAAATGATCAAATATGAAGTGCCTGCACTCTCTATCAATCAATCATAAAATTTTAAACTTTACCAAACCATCAACTGTGACTTAACCTTTATATCAGATACCCATTCTCTCTCTCTCTCTCACACACACACACACACACACACACACACACATGTTACAAGGAATTTAGGATTTACATTGTAGAAAAATGTTTTAATCGAGTTTCTAAGTCACTTCTTAAAAACCTTACATCTTCTAAAGTGACTTTCAATAGAAAATTCCTGAATTAACAGTGTGATTATTGTATATACCTTCATAATTGTGATTGAATGTTCTTATTTTCATTATATGACTTGTTTATTGTTTGCATACCTCTAAATTAATGCTCAAATTATACTGACCTCTTGCTGCATTTCCTTTGAGACATTCATACCAAAATGTATGTTTACATGGGACCACTTTTAACATCAGATGTACCACTTGCACTGGCTGACATGAATTTATCAGGTTTCTTTTTTGTTTTATTGCTCTTATATTAACTTATGAGTTTTCTTTCTTACTCCATGGGTGATGACATTAAGCTGATCAGAATACAGTCATTGGATGGCCACTAAGATGCTTTTCAGGTGTCCCACACAAATCAGTGTGTAAGCAAGGAGAACACCTTCACCTACTGAAGTCTGCTTAAAAACTGCACCGCTGGAGGTGAGAGGATTCACGAAGATGGGTCAGACTATCGTCCTAGAAAAGGTGCCATAAGGAGCAGAGGTTTCTCCACAAAGGAATGACACGTAAACTGAACAAGTCGTAAAGGCTCAGATTGACCCACTGAACTGTGCTCACATGCTGAGCTCAACCACAGGTAGAAACCCTGGAGACATTCATCCACCTGCCAAACTCAAGCGACACACACATGCTGAGACAGAGTGTTCTGCAGATGAATACAGCCCTCAGAAGGTTTCTAAAGCTGCTTACATCACAAAGACAATTTTGAGATAACATCTCGAAGATAAACAATCATCTAACGGTGACCCCATTGGATTCATCTGAATGTGACCCATTGGGGTCAAACGGAGGAACTGTAAGGACGAAAGAACCTGAGATACTTTGAGCTCCTGAGAAACAGACAATACAAACATACACAGGCATCTTCGAGACACCCCGCAGAGTGGAGGAGCAGGAGCCCTCCTCCCCTTCTGGCCATTTGTTTCATTTTAAATCCCTTCACCCATTCTTCCTTATACTCAGTCTGCTCAAAATGATTACATGAAAATGTCAATGCAAGTGAACTAACACTCATGTTTAGTATCATTGGAAATGTCTCAGTGCAACTGGTACAATGGTCTCACTCTCACAAAAGTAGATTAGAAGATAATACAGATCTGAAGAGTCAAGAGATATCTTGATTACTGTGATGGGAGTGTCCTTTCCTAGGGCCCTCCATGTAAATTACCCCCTGTTCCCATTGAGTTGTAAAACCACCCAGGCTTGGGACCTGAGGTAATGCAAATTCCAATTGTTAGTTTCTGTCTTCATCTCGGGGGATGTTTCTCTTGGTCTGAGGTATTTAAATGATTGCAGCAAGAGGATCAGGGCGATTTCTGTAGCCAGAAAGCCCATAGTGTGTTGTGTGTCTCTTCACTTCATACTATGTATTTTCTAAGGTCAGGTATGCATATTTTACTTGTAGATTCATCTTTGAGAATTTGATGTTTTATATTGATATGATTTGATGTGTTTCAATTGGATATGTAATTGGCAAAATACATATCTACCTGACTGTAAATAAATTGTTACATTTTGATTCTATTCTGTCTTACTCTGTAATTATTGACTAGTAGATTACGTTGTATCCTTGTTAGCAACATGAGCACCCGAATGAATGAGTTAATATAAAAATAGAGTTAACTAGAATAATCAAATGTCAGAAGAATATTAATTAAAAAGGCATACAACCAATTTGCATTTCAACCTAAATTCGAGGTCATACTAAAATGGAGTCAGATTAAATAATAAAATGGAGTCAGATTTGAGTTTAACCTAAACTGAATAACTTTACGCGCTGAAAGACAGAACACGCAGGAAACCTTCATCCAGCACCGGATACCTTCCTTGGGCCGAGTGTCTGGACCTTACACCAATGCAGAAGAAACAAAAGTGACTGGAGCGGCATTGAGATGCATTTACACAGAGTTCAATGCAGCGGAGATATAACATGAATGCATTTACACTCAAAAATTATAACAGCATAAATAATGTTGTAAGCATGGTGTTTTAAAATATATATATTTTTTTATATACAAAAAAAGCTACAATAAGCTACTATGAAAGTAAACCGCCAGTAGGCCATTTAATTAATGAGTCATTGAAGCATGCTTTCAAATGATTCGTTCAGATGGCTGATTTATTCAACAATGAAGCAAGTGGACCACTGAATCATTGACTCAAATGATTCAAGATTCAAAAATCCTAATCATTCAGTAATGAAAGATTGCTGTGTGATGCTCAGGCTTTTGTAACTGTTCTGCTGTGATATTTGTTTGGAACTACTTTCATTAACCAAATGGAGAGAAAATATATCAAATTCAAATGATGAACTAAAATGTAACTAACTACTAATTTTTTCAAATTTAGCAATCGTGGTTTTCAGGGACAACTTCTCTCTCTTGGTCATGTTATGTTGCTTAACTAGGCTATATGTTATTAATATTAAAACCAAGTTACATTTTTATGTTTCTTTTGTGTGCAGTTGCGTTCATTTGGCAACTGGCACAACCTTGTTGTCACTGTTGATTAATCCATTATCAATCACCGTTTACAACGAATGTAATAAAACTTATTACATTAAAAAGTATTTTTCGAAATTGTCTGCACAAAGCAGGGGGGTCTCAAAGCCACTCGACAAATCTTCACAGCAGGCTGTGGAAATTTTGCTCGATTTAGGGTTTTCACTGTGAAACACATCAAACTGTTGGAAGAGATGAGATGGCCTTCAGAAAGCACTCAAACAATGCTCATGTTGGCAGCTTCCTACTTAGGGCTGCTTAAACTGATGCAAAAGCAGTTATTTAGACGGCAGCATGTCCTGGAATGAATACACTGGCAAGTAGGGCAGCAGCTCCTAGGATGGTGAGGAACAACGTCCCAGTTACACCTGAAAATATTCCACACAGGAGATCAGATGTTATTCTCAAAGGGTGTGCTCATTCAGGTAGTCATGGATTTAACCACAGCTGTCCTCTCAGGTGGGCCGTATGAGTAAAGTAAGCACCTTAGCAGACCCACGTGACATAAACAGTAGCTGTTATCATCTCAGAAGGTTTATGCAGAACATTTTTTAATAGTTTAATGTCAAAATGGTGAACCAGAATTAGTATAAAATGGTAGTAGTTCCTTACAGAGGCAGTTTAACATCTCCACTGGAACCCATTGAATGGACAAACACACTCTGCTACACAGAGAAAAGACAATTTTAATAATGCAGTTGTTTATACAATATATCTGATAAATGAATAATTTTTAAACAAGAATAATATGCATGAGAAAATATGAATTGTGAACTTTAAAGAGAAGATTCTTGCTAGTAAAACAGTACTGTACATGTTTTAGGTGAAAGTGACGTAACAAACAGCCAAGTATGGTGACCCATACTCAGAATTGGTGCTCTGCATTTAACCCATCCGAAGTGTGCGCACACACACACACACACACACTGTGAACACACACCCAGAGCAGTGGGCAGCTGTTTATGCTGTGTCGCCTGGGGAGCAGTTTTGGGGTTCAGTGCCTTGCTCAAGGGCACCTAAGTCGAGGTATTGCCAGCACGAGACTCAAACCCACAACCTTAGGGTTCAGAATCATACTATCTAACCACTAGGCCACGACTTCCCAAGTTTTATGCAAGAAGCACAAGAAAATCTTTAAAGAGTAGAAGATTCTTGCAAGTAAATGAGAGGAAAGAAACAGAGGGTGCCATACTGAACAGGCCTCTGAACAGACAGCTCATGAGTCAGAGATGCTGACTGATACAGATACAGTGGCACCAAGCAGAACAATGTCACTACATAGATCAACTCATTAGCGCCTTCTGAGGGCACACACACCAGCTGACGACTCCGTGACTCGATTTGTAGACCGCTAACTTAGAGATCATAAAGAACCCAATGCTGTCTCATTAGAAGAGGTCAGATATCTCGCTGGGGCAATGACTCCATACTGTAGCACCCAGATGCTACGAAGCAACCTTGAGTTTGTGGTTCAAAATCTGGAGAGATCGAGAGCTGTGGGAAACAGGTGGCTTCTACACAGGAAAGCGAGGGGGAGTCTTTGGCTCTCGTTCATACAGGTAGGCCCAAAGCCAGAATAAAATCAACAATCCCTGTGTTGCAGTGCAATTTCATTTCACCTCATTTTCACTCTCTCCTGCTTCACCTCCTTTAGAGTGCAACAATGATTACATCGCCCTAGAAGAAAACCACAATACTGAAGTGGGACTCTCAATTAGCATTCTATCATTTGCACTTTGATGACAAGTGCTGAAACTGTTGCACGTTATTCTAGGAGGACAAATGGTCGCAGGGATTTAACGTGACATGATGATTCTGTAACTCGGGCTATGTTTGGAATACCATGCTTCTAGGGCAGCACTATTAAAGTAATCAAAATTGCAGTGGGACCTTTTGCGATAATTAAACTGCAAAAGGCTGAGATTTAATTAAATATAGCATGCACATAATGCATTTTCCATGTAAGGGACAGCACTCTACTCTGTCTGTAATATGCTAGTCATACTTGCATGCTACTTTACACAATATTGGGTTCAAATGCAAAAAGAACCCTATTTATTTATAAGATAACAGTAACTGGACACCGCTTATGCATTTAACATTGAAAAATAAATTACTTTCAATAAAAACATTGTAAGTTAGGATACGAATCATAACGCTTTCATTGTACAGAAATAGATCAAAGAACATTTTCACAGTCTAGTCTCAAAAACTCCCATTAAAACGGTTTAGACTATGAAATCTTACAGATTCGTACATACATTTGCACTTTGTTGTTTCTGACGAGAGAATTAGAAAGAGGTATTCAGTCAGAGGGCGAGTGAAGAAAACATCTGCATTTTAGCTATGTTTAGCGAAAGATACCCTGCAGTGTGCAAAAAGACATACACTAGCATCTGTTTTGAATGCAGTTACAGCTTCTCTCTCCAAAACCAAATCTTGTTGGGGTCATGAAGGTCAGAGGGGATGTCAGGGGGAGGGGCATAGGTGCTTTCAGCATTGCAGACGCTTGTATGACCATGTGTTGACTCTTCACATATCCTTCCTTTTTGCAGAGGCACTAGAGGACTGTAGGCTCAGCATCAATCACAGTTATTGCCTGCATTTATCTGGAATGGAGCACAACAGCCACTCCACAGAGAGAAGGTGCGCGCTGTGCAATATAGTGTAAAACGATTCTAACTGTGACCTTGGAAATGCAATTTTTTCCCTATTATGGTGTAAAAAAGAAGGGACCGATAAGAAACATTAGTGCAAATCCAATATGGGGTCTGTCTGAGGAGGTGAGTCCGGCACTCAATTTGTTTGAGATTAAAATGAAAGAGAAAAAAAGGTAATTGCTGTTGGTGTAGATAATCATCTCTAAAACTACAAGGAAGAGAAAGAAAATGTCAAATAAAAGCACAATAATACTAGGATCGCATTGTTTTCAGTGTGAAATATATAAATAAAGCATAAAACACTTGCAGTGCCAAAACATCTGGATAATCTAACTGAAAGTCAACTAACTGAACATCAAATGTTAACTGAAGGTTTCGTTTACAAAGAAAATTATTGCATTTAGGACCTCATCGCGTATCATACACCAGTAGGAGTGGAGGAAAACTGTTTTCATTAATGTGTGACCTGCACAGTGTCTCATGACAGACGTTGGTCATGAGAACAACCTACATGCATTTCTGAAATCATGCTAATATAATGTGAGAACGTCATGTGAAAGTCACTAGGACTGAAAGCAACCTTGGTTCATTTCCCAGTCAAATGACTGATTGTCTCACCAGACCCAATGTCTCCTTTCACCTGGATGCTTCATTGCTACGATACGTGACAGGTGAGGGAAACACAAACAATTCAGCTGGCCAGAACTGACAAGACGGTGAATATCGCTCCAGCAACTTCTTGACAGGATCACTACCTGCACACTGAAATCACATCCAAAGGTCAAGCATTGTTCTCGCACATCAATTTGACCAACTGGAAGAATAAGCCGGGCTCTTTCAGACAGGTGTTCAAGCTGCCATCTCTATACCTCAATGACATCCCAAGTTCACTTGTCTCCAAGTTAAGGTGGTAAACCACTGCTTCTTCTGTTCATGAAGTAATAAAATCGATGATGCACTGTAAATGTGATACGGAAGAGACCACAGGAGAAGATTCTGGTAAAAATGTACTCATACTTATGAGACTACATATATTGTTAGATGCCCTGTTTTATTTTATTTAATAATACACCACTATATAACCATACCATTTACAACTTCCCATAACAATATTACATTTATTACAAAAGTGAAATATAAATGGTACCAAATATTTATGGAGAATATCTATTATTTACCAGGCAAGTATGAAAAATGAAATGAAAAAGCACTTGTGAAATTGCACAAAAAGTATTGATATACATGCTTTCAGTAAAGAATGTGTGGTTTCGCTTTTCAGTTTCAATTTCTTTAATTATACTGCGTGCACATGTCTATGTGTAGTGCTTATAGCAAGAAACAGGCAGTCCTACATGTTAAACACCTTCCCTCTCAGCATTAACCAACAACTAAAGATCAACAATGTTTGTTTCATTAGCACGAAGCTCCAGTATAACCGATACAAATGTTTCTGTCCTCGAATCTGAGCAGATCAGGCATCAGGGAGGTGATGGAGTTTCAGAAGGGATGGTGTTTTCCCATGTTTCCCCTCCCCACGGTACAACAAAACACATTACAACACAGCCTTCTGGACTGCTGCAGGAAGTGGATGAACTCGGAATGCTTTGTTGAGATTGGACAGAATCCTTATGGGATGGTGAAGCAACGCTGAAACAACATACACAGAAAGCAGAAGTTCACCGTCAGGGTGTCCCCGCCAATCTGCCACCGTGAAAACACAATGTGGGGGATCTAGACTCACATTAGCACTAAGCTTGCGTCACAGAATGACGTGTTGGCCCTGTAGAGGCTAAGGGGACATGACACTGTTTATACAACTAAAGCCTCTGAAATCTGCTAAATACAGGACAATACCATTTCCCACAGACCAGACCCTTCCACAGCATTTGAAGCAGAAAAAAATCGTCTAGTCATCACTATTATTGCTCATTATAATAACTCTGATGAGCACAAAAAAAAAAAACTCAGAATATTAGACTGCACTTTCTTTAATATAACCATCTGTATCAATTCCATTGGTTGAAAGAGTGCTTGAAAATCTGTTTAATGCTGTAAACACATCCAAAAGCTCCTTGCATCTGCTTGCATCATATTCCAGGCCGTTGAATGTCAAACACAAATAAGTTTAACTAGATAAACTGTTCCAAAGTTAGTTCGGTCATGTGCCCAAGTGTTTGCAGTACAGCGGTAAACTGTAGTTCCACTTAGACCCGGCTCAACAGATGTGCAGCTCATACACTGAGCCGTGATGGAACAGCTGAAGGTCTTTGGGGACTGTGGACTGCCAAAGGCAATTTTGACCACTGGGTCCCGTCATCTGTATTTGGTCTGTCCCAAGTCCACATGCAAGACAGCACTTGGAGACACTGGGAACGTGACCATGAACAGCTCCAGAGTCTCTGAGGGAGAAATGAGCCAGAAAAATACAACACTATAGGCCAACCAGAATTTCCTGTTTGGCTTTGGTTTTAGGAGGCCGTCTTTAAACTTCTGCTCAAATGTGCTGGTTAAAGTTAACAGCATGTACAAATAAAAAAAGAACAGTATCTCTAAAATGTAATAGCAGATAAGGGAGAACTGCCTTGGGATATCGAACCACATTCGGATAGAGCTCTGCAACTTGTCCTACCTGACACATGGTTCTGGATGAGAGTAGTGCCGAAAAGGATACAGAGGGATTGAGTTTGGACGCAGAGACAGAAAATGAAGTATGACCCCCACCACTCACACCGGCTCTAAATCTGATTGGATGCCCTACATTCAAAGCTGCTGTCAAATAGCTGACATACCAGTGTCTCTTTCACTAATGTCATTACAATTCTATATGACTCTATATGAACATATTTAGAAAAAAAAACGCTTTTTTTGTGCAACAGAATCAAATGTTGTTTAGGACCCCACTGAATGAAAAAAATATTTTTGTTTACTCAAAATATCTAAAAATAGAAATTCAACAGGAAATTCAAAGACTTGTTAACAAATAACTTTTAATGTTATGAAATACGAAGATCGAAATATAATAAAACAACATTAAAAAAACAGTGGTGGTAGCACCCCAAACATATGGAAGGGTTTCAGCCTGAAGAGAAGATGCAAACTGCAAGGCAGCATCCCAGAGGGTCGTGCCAGAGCCCCGTTGGGCACACTTGCTTCCAGGAGGTTGCTCCAGAGAGCAGAGTCGTAGATTTTCCACGGCTCTTCATCCCTCACGCCTCTCCCAGCGAGCTGGCACCTGCCGTCTTACCTTCCGCTCCTGGAACCTGCGGTTGCTAAGCACAAGTTAATTCACCCAGGGCTTCTGGAGTTCTGCTTCCACTCAATGAGCATCAGTCACAGCAGCATTATCAAGCTAGAATCACACAAACACACTCAATAGGGCAGTTTATACAACGGAAGAGAGATAACGACATAAAGAGAGTGGTCATTACTGACAGACACTAGACATGTCGAATGAGACAACAGCTTTTGTAATCCAAGGGAACTGAGCTTTAGGCCACTTGTTCAAGGAATCTTTCGCTCGGGCATCTACCGAGAAATGTCTTGAATAAATAATTTAAATATTAATGCTCACCTTGAAATATTTACAAGTATGTTCCCTTATGAAACAAAAATATATTGCAGTATATTGGAAAATATCATGTAATATATTAGGCATATATTCTTATATATATTTATTTTTTCCATTATATTGCATTATATTGAAAGCGGCAATCATTTGTATATTTTGCAATACATTATATAATATATGTATCATCAATATATTATTAAATGTATTCAAATATATAAAATATTAGAAAATAAAAAGGGAAAATAATATATTACAATATATCACAATATATTTTAAGAAATATATTGGTAAATATATTTTCCTTTCGTAAGGGAATTCAGCTAATTTGAAGCCTTTTTGTGATATTTGTGTCATCTGCAACAACAGAGTTTTAAATTTGTTCCATAATTAGCCCATTCCTTCTCTCCGCATCCATGTGCACCAACACGCCCACACAAGTGCGGCAAAAAAAGCAGGACCTAAATCACGCTTCATGCGAGGTTTGTCATGTTTGCATTGTGAAGACTCAGATGGAGCCCTTGCCTTGCAAGTAAACTCACCCACATCCTTGCTCGAGGCTATTGCATGGTTTTTCATTTCCTTGCTTCTAAATGGTCGATGCATGGACAATTTAAAAATAAGTTAGCAAGAAAGCCAAACAGAGAAGTATTGTATTTTGTGACAATGTCAACAAAGAGTAAAATGAACCTGTTGGTAAAAGCCCTATTTGAGCAACAGTGGAAGAAAGGGTTACAACTATTATAGGAGACCAATCAGGAAGCAAAGGAGTGTTATAAACCACAGCAGAAACAGGGAGGAAGGGGGAGGGAAAGCCAGAGTGATGAGGGAGGTGGGAGGGAAGAGAGAGAGAGAGAGAGAGAGAGAGAGCAAAAAGAGGAGGAGGAGAGAGATGAGTAGGTAGGGCATTTTGAAAGCACAGAGTGTAGGGATGGTGAGAGAGAGAGAAAGACTGAGAGGGAAGGAACAAGGGATAAGGAGAGGTGCAGATCTCTAAGCGAGATGCATGGCACAACATCCTACAACATCTGACTTCTCTGTCAGGCAAGGGAGCGTTCACAGGAAAGCAGACGGAGGAAGACAGCCAAACTCATCCTTTCAGATAAGCATGTACTTTATTACTCGTCCTGGCATGGCTCTACTCAAACTGGGAAATATATGGGCTACCAGGTCACTCACTCTTATGGCAGCAACGAGAGGTAAAAAGCTTGAAGTTTCTGTACTCTCACAACTGGAGCATCTGCTAAAGGGAATGCATGCTATTCTATACAAGGCATAACTTTAGAAATCTGTACAAAGCTGATAACTTTTATTTATTTATTCTTTAAATGTGCAGGGTTGCTACCAAGAATGAATACATATATGTGACCGTATGCTTTAAATTCATAGCAGTTATAATCTATGCTTTGGACAGGAATATGAATTGATTTAACAATTTTGAAGAAAAACTGTGCGCTGTTTTGCTTTGACGCTTGCAATGTGACTTTTTTTTTTATGTATATTGTATTTTGATGTGAATCCTCTAGTAGCCAACACAGCAGTTACACATTTAACTAATTTAATGTATGTGGAAAGAGCACAACTGAGTAATCGAAACCTATTTAACCCATTATCCTCTTAAGGGGAAGATGATGTGAGCGCTCTTGTCGCTATTACTTTTTTTTGGCTAGTGCTGAAAGCTGCCTTCCAGCTCAGAAAAATAGAGAAAAAGTGAGAGAGATGCTTGGAGATGTATGAGTATTCTGCTTCACATATGGAATATTGGTGTGGGAGTACAGCAAACCTGCTCTGCAAACAACCACTCACAGTCGCTGTGGGAGTCCATTATTCCAAAGGAACATGAGTTTAATGAGTTGGGCTTAAAGGTGCCATAGAATGGAAAACTGTGTTTACCTTGGCATAGTAAAATAATAAGAGGTCTGTACATGGAAATGACATACCGTGAGCCATTGTTTCCTCCTCCTTATGTAAATGTCGTGCTTTCAAAAGAGCACTGAAAAAGAGGCGAATCCCAACATAACATTGACTGTGATGTTACATATGGCATCATTAGTGTTTACGCCCCCAACATTTGCATGTCCTAGACCAGCTGGACCTGCACAGCCAAATCACCGATGCGGTGTTGCCAGATATTGCTATTAAAAAACTAAAAAGATAAATAAAAACGAATAAAACTAAATTACTACCTTTTAAAATCTGAATCTTCGTCTGATACAGGCTCAAACATATAAGGCTGGATGCCTAATCTCTAATCGTTTACACCGGACGGTAGAGATCTGTTTGGTTTATGAAATGAGCTGCACTATTAAACGGCCAATCAGAGCAGAGTTATTAACATTATTATTCATGACACTTCCAAATAAGGTAATGACTATTTCATTCTAGGGACAAATCCTAGGGTTGTAAATGGACATGCAAAACAGTTTCCTTACCAAAGCCACATACCTTCTATGTAGATTAAATAAAAATAAAAAAAAAATTATGCATTTAGCAGACGCTTTTATTTTACAGTGCATTCAGGCTATCAATTTTTACCTAGTATGTGCTCCCGGGGAACCGAACCCCCAACCTTGTGCTTGATAGCACAATGCTCTACCAATTGAGCTACAGGAACAATGTAGATATGTAGATATAATGTAACAATTTTAAATATTGTATCAGTGCATTCTATGGCACCTTTAAGGCTTGTCAACTAACAAATTACACCAGAGACACATTTAAACACAAAGAAGTTGGCTTTGACTGGGGTTAATTCTTAAAAATGCAATTGGAAGGGAGCACAATCATTACAAGGTCTCAAAACAACCAGAAACCATCGATTGTGGACAAAGTTAGTGTAAAATGGCTTATGCAAATGCTAAGATGCCACCACTATCCTTTAGAGATTTTCAAGGTCATTTATGACTTGGGAAGAAAGACAAAAAACTATTCTAATTCTTCACTTTTTTGCACCTGCTAGCAGCGAGAGTTTGAAACTACGGAGGATGGAGCCCCTGTTCCTTTGTCCCACATGAACATTGTGAAAAAGAGGGGGTAAATATATGCCACACTGTGCACCGGCCTGACTAGCTCCTTCCCTCTGGAAACCTGTGAGCTTGTTGTGATTACTGCGTACTGCTGTCTACCTGCATGGTCTCCTGGAGCTATCCTGTGGATTACAAGGCGCCATGGACTCTGTAGGAGTCGGTGCAACTTTTGTTATATAGTGAGGAGGGAATGCCATTCCTTACCTGTCACACTGAGGGAGCTGAATTTCTTCTTGTGGTTCACAAAGTCTTGGAATAAACAATGATAAGAGAGGACTTTTGCAAGGATGGGGCATGGTGCTGTCCCTGATCGTTTCTGTAAGATCTGCTCGGCCAACACAAAGAACAAAAGGCTAAAAACAAGCCTGAATACAACACAGCTTTCATGTAAGGACCACGTGGATATTACAATGCACAAACCCTTCCCACACTCTGAAAAGGAAGAGCAAAGTGTTTCCATCTCCCACATCCACCCACATAAATCTGAGGATGCAAGGGAAAGAGGTATGAGCTGGTTAGATGGTGTATTATCAACCCTACAGAGAGCTGTTTGAGGAAAACGGGGTGTCCTCACTTGTCCAGTCTGTGCCATGCTGGGGCTGAGGACAGCCTAAGCTGATGCATTTGTTAAATATTAGCTCATTAAAAAAAAAACGGAGCAAGTACATAACAGAATGGCATTGAAGGAGCAAAGGACACTGCTGAGATAAAGAGGCGCTGGAGTATGGTTGGCGTCTATGACCAACTGCCAACACATCAACGCTTTGGTTGCATCTGCTACACAAGCTCCTAACGAGGACAGTGAACACAAGGGAGGGGTGAGTTTTTCTTAGTATATGCAGATAAATATTTCATCATTTTTTCCGTTTTTAACTGTGGTCCTTTCCATTCACATTTTTGTTAGATGCCAACTAGAATTTGTCTAAATCAATTTATGTTTGAGAAGCTATTCAGTTCTGTCATTATCTTACACTCAGTAGCATGTCATGAAAATGCTTCTTAGAAATACATGTAGCGTTTAAACAACCTTCTTCTGTTTTTGCACGTGTAGGAGAATGCATACCCCTTCTGTACTGGGATTCCAGACCATCATGAGCAACGTCACTGTCCTCGATAACGTTGAACCTCTTGACTCCGAAATGGACTTGGACACTCCTTACCCTGTCAGCTTCCAGGTGTCTCTAACAGGTTTCCTCATGTTGGAGATTGTGCTGGGACTCAGTAGCAACCTGACTGTGCTGGCTCTCTATTGTATGAAGTCAAACCTGGTGAGCTCTGTCAGCAACATCGTAACCATGAACCTTCATGTGCTGGACGTCCTGGTGTGTGTGGGCTGCATCCCACTTACAATTGTGGTGGTGCTATTGCCACTGGAAGGCAACAGTGCACTCATCTGCTGCTTCCATGAGGCTTGTGTGTCTTTTGCTAGCGTGGCTACTGCTGCCAATGTCCTGGCCATCACACTAGACCGCTATGACATATCAGTTCGGCCTGCAAATCGAGTTCTGACAATGGGACGAGCGGTGGCCTTATTAGGGTCCATTTGGGCTTTATCATTCCTTAGCTTTCTGGTACCCTTCATAGAAGAGGGTTTCTTTAGCCAGGCAGGTAATGAAAGAAATCAGACAGAGGGGGAGGAACCGTCAAACCAATATTGCACTGAATTGGGTCTCTACTATCACCTGTTGGCACAGATCCCCATCTTCTTCTTCACTGCTGTGGTCATGTTGGTAACTTACTACAAGATTCTGCAGGCGCTCAACATCCGCATTGGCACACGTTTCCATTCGGTGCCCAAGAAGAAACCTAGAAAGAAAAAGACCATTTCCATGACTTCAACCCAGCCAGAGTCCACCGATGCTTCACAGAGCAGTGCAGGCAGGAACCCACCACTGGCCATGCGTACCTCCGTGTCCGTGATCATAGCCCTCCGCAGGGCAGTCAAACGGCACAGGGAACGCCGTGAACGACAAAAGAGGGTTTTCCGAATGTCGCTTCTTATAATCTCCACCTTCCTGCTTTGCTGGACACCCATTACCGTGCTAAATACAGTAATCCTGAGTGCAGGGTCGAGCAACTTAACGGTGCGTCTCAGACTGGGCTTCCTGGTCATGGCTTATGGAACCACCATTTTTCACCCGCTGCTCTATGCCTTCACTCGGCAGAAATTTCAGAAGGTCCTAAAGAGTAAAATGAAGAAGCGTGTTGTGTCAGTTGTAGAGGCGGACCCTATCCCCAATAACGTGGTCATCCACAACTCATGGATTGACCCAAAGAGGAACAAAAAGGTGACTTTTGAGGAGACCGAGGTCAGGCAAAAATGCCTCTCATCAGAGGATGTGGAATGAGCTAGTGGGTTAATTTAAGGCAAACATCCACATCAGGTACAGAATCATTAAAAAAGGGAAACCACTAATCCAAAGAAGTAATGAATTTAAGTGTATTAACTGTACAGTATCTAAAGAGAAATAATTTATTATTATTTATTGTTATGGTGACTATTGTAAATGTCTTAGATGGTAAAGTGTAAATACTGCATGTGTTTTAATCGATGTGGTCCTAGAGATTGTACAGACGTACCCAAGTAAATTATTAACTACAAATGTAAGTAGAAAGACTTAGAAAATGATGTTCCTGGGTTTGTTCATTTGCATTAAATACCCCCCAAAACAGCTCTAAAGATGAATCCTGCACAACTGTGATAACACTGGGTCGTATTTCTTCAGTAGTTTTTTTGTTTTAATCTGTAGAGAAAGTGGTTATATGTATTTGTTCTCTTTTGACTTCAGCCACCTCAATTTTTACTGTTGCAAAATATTAGATAAGAATTCACACTATGAGTTTCATTAAGTGGATATTACCTGCCCTCCACCCTGCAATAAAAGGATCACGATGGCTATATTACTCAGGTCAACAAGTCACAGGGTGCACTTACAAAGCAAGGTCTGCTTCTTTTCAAAATCACTTGCACGGCCAGTTGGCAAAAAAAATCATATCTTTTTATAGAGATGAGGGAGGTGGCTCACAGCATATTGTCCAAAAAGCTGCTGGAGTATGAAGTGGATGGGGGGTGTCATTGAAAAGGTGTTGATTCCAAATACTTGACCTTATGAGACCTATTGAGCTTGTTGGTGTTTGATTATGGGTTAGACCGGATTAGAGGGTGATAACTGTATCTTTTGGCAGCCTACAAAAAGAATCACCTTTGCATTGCAGCACTTAAAGGTCACACACTGTTCAGTTTGAGAGGCAAAGTCAAGCCATTAAACATTAAACATGAGAATTAAGTAAAATACAGTTATGAGGCGCGGGTTAATTCCTGACTGAGTTGACATGTTCAGTTTCAGGGTGCAAATGGTGTTGGACGATAGCTTGCATTAATAAAATGCATTTCAAATCAAATCATTAACAGCGATGACTAATAAAATTTGATAATAAATTTGACAACCAGTTCTCAAGGGGGTATCTAAGGTTAGTAAATAAAGGTGTGACTATCTCAAGGGTGTTACGTATGAAACTGTAGAGCCGCTAAATGCTAATTGAATATACTTTATCAAATTAAACAGCTGTTTCAAGCACTAAAAGGTTTTCACAAACTAAATCTTTCGGTTCATGCCGGTGCAAAATGCAAAACAATTATATGCACATGTACCGGCAGTTCCCCAAAGCACATCTCAGTTGGGTAGGCTTTAAACTTGATTGAAAACCCATCTGACAGTTTTTAGGAACTAAACATTACTATTTTTCAGCTTATTATCATCAAGTGACTGTGCTACAATCATACGTTCTTGAGTTTATCTATAGATAAAGGGTCAGAGCCAGGGATGATCCATATTTAGAGCTCACACACTGTGCCGAACAAGAGAAAGTGGGAACTGAAGTGCATGATTGATGCACGTCTTTTATGGAGTACAGGTCTCTCAAAACAGTGAGTTATTATAACAAAAGCTGCATGATGTGACAAATCTGTCAATGCTGTACCCAAGTCCCAGCTATCCTGGGGCTCTATGCTTTAATATCAAGGGCAAAATTGTTACTTTTAGCTTATATGTACTCCCACACAACTCCCAAAACTCACATGGCAGATTCTAAGAGCCCTTTGGCCATCCTCATATGCAACAGATCATACAGAGGCCTGTGGAGCTGTTACCCTGTGATGACTTGACCGAAGGTTTGGGGTTGGCCATTTGTGGAGGCTTTATTTTTTTGAGGAAAAACAAGCTGTATAGACATTTCTGAGGCATGTGGGGGAAAATATCATATTTGCAAGTGAGCAATGCCAGTACAAAAGGCTGCCAAAACACTTGGACTGCTTTGCTTACAAGCCGTGTTCAGGGCCTGAAAGCATCCAAAGTCACATTAGCACAAATACAAAGTACTGTTTCATTGTTAATGCCAATAAAAGAATATCTTGATTTAGACCCTGGTAACTTGGTTAGCTTATTTTTTTTATTATTACTTTTTTTCACAACAACACCAACCAAAAACTTAATACACATAGAAAAAAAGCATCAAATCTTCTTTGAACAGCACCCAAGAGTCAAATGTTCTCTCTGTCTGTCTCCATATCCACAGCCAAACCACAAACCACATCATCTCTGTCTTTAAAAATCGAGTTAATTGGAGCATCCTCATGGAGCATCCTTACTTTTCCACTTTTTACTTTTTATGTTAAGGTGTCCTTGTTACGGTTTAATTATACATTTACTTACTATATGTTTAGGGTTAGGCTTAGGGTTACTTGCAATTAAGGATAATTAATTGTTATTATAATATTAAGTGAATGTAACCTAACAAAGACACCTTCAAATAGACACCTTATTTCAATATTTAGGGTAACAAGGTTGGAAATGCAAGATATATGACTGTTTCCCAAACAGATTGAAGCATGCACTTCACCTTTCTTCCTGTCAATTCTCAGCTCTTGACATTTATCCGACTTTGATTTCCTCTTCACAATAACAGCCTAATTCCTTCAGTTTACCCATGTTATCCCACTCTAATCATCTTATTATGGCTGACAGCAATCACACACATGCCCTCCACCAATCAAAACACCTTTACCTCCTTCCATTGCCCCAGTCAATCTTCCCTTTAAGCCATTTAGAGTTCAATCCATCTGGCAGCCCATCCATACCTTACAACACTGGGAAGGGATTCATAAATCATCTTGGCAAGATGGAGAGCTATCATCATTATTGTGTAAGGCCTGCCATAATTCAGAGCTATTTCAGGCATATGTTTTGTGTAAGCAGTGAGATAAACCGAGAAAATAACAAATGACCTGCAAAGCCACTTTGGTTAAAAAAAAACTATATATGCTGCCTATCCATTCAACTCTATGCTGGAACACAGTGATGTCGCAGTTATGGTAAACAGGAAATCGAACTGTCAATTAAACCTTCAAGGGTCCATTATCATTTACTGATTGTCTTGTTTACAATCCAATAACATGATGCTATCAGCATTTCTATAAGCTCTGAACTCGACCCAGTCACAGTCCAACTGCACCTCGTCAGGTTTCTGGGGACAGCGTGCACTAGACAGAGACAGACTGTAAAACAAAGACAGCAGTTTAATTGCTTCCACAGTTTCAGAGCTGTATCCTGCTCTATTTGTGATCTAGCATGTGCCGTAAAACACTGTCAAAACCGACAGACCAAAAGCTTTCCTTGTAAGGCAGCGTGTTTTTAAACAAGCTGCCTAATGGGAGATTTGTTAGACAGCTTTCTAGCTGGATGCCAGAGAGGCGCACATACAGATAATGATATCATATCAGACCCTGGCTGTTCATGTTATACCTCCAGGGGGTGGAGGGAAGGCATAAAAGCGGAGCATCCAGTGAAAAAAAACAGACAGGTGCTGTTAGAGCAGTCTAATTGTCTCGTTTTGGATGGTGACGGTAATGCAAAGATGTCTCTGTAATCCATTAGCTGAGTGAGACGAATCCAAATACGACCCTCACTTTGACATGATAAATAATTCAATGGATGGAAAACATATTACTGGATCATATTGTGTCACAAAGAGAATAAGTTTACGGCTCAGGTTGACTTTTAAGGAATCTTCTAACGGAGTGATTAGGAACTCTTACAGGAAGCAGCTCGCAAACAGAGCTTATGCAAGTGGAAAAATGCAAAATGCAAAAATCAGCATGCCCTCCTTATGCACAATGGGAAACTACTGTCTGTCTGCATTGATTTAGTTTCATTTGAAAACAATATGCAAATAGAAACCAGGAAAAAGTACCTTGCTGATCTTCACTGGAATTTATCCCACAGGGCCTGGATCTCAAAAACCAAGCATGTGTTTACCGTATCACACAAACTTGGAATGAGAGCACACTGAATTTGCATTGTGCTATCTTATTTATCTGTCCATATGACATCTAGGCAAATGTACAGACAAAAAGACAACAGAGTACGAGTCAATATGAATCTGATATTACAGCCATTAAACCCATGACCGAAAACAATTTCTCTCATTTCAGATAGTGTCCACACCACATGAATTCCAGACTATAATATGGAAATGTTCTACATTCTCATTTTACTTTTGAAACATGGCTTTTCTAGTGAAACAAGATTGCGAACGTGGAAACAAATATGTGGGACAGGCTTTAATTTGATGCAGCAGAAATTGATTGGATCATGAAAGGTGCTCTCTATATTTACATGAGATGGGTTGAGGGCTGACGTCACCAATACGACCTGGAGCGTGCATTAAAAAGCACTCGGGTCATTACTGGAACTGAAACCACTTGTGAACGTGATTTGGGTCAGGTGTTAATCAAGGGGGTTTCAACGAAGCGAAACCTAAAATATCTCCAAAGCAGGTCAGAAAATATCAGAACCAGTTTCAGACGGTCCTAGCACCTGTGTTGCAAACTCAGCAAAACATTTAGGCCACAAGAACGGTGCTGACCTGGAAACAGTGCAAGATTTAACTAATGCCATTTACACACAAGTGGAAGAAGCTATAGCTTTTGAATAATTGGCATCAGCGGCCTAAAAACAGGAACACAAAATTAAACATTGGCAAATGCCAAGACAACCAAATCCTACATGAAAAACTGCCATGATGTTAGAAAAACAGGTTCACTTAAAAGGGGCCGTTCACATCGTGTAGTTCTAGGAACTAGCTAGTAGGGTCATTTCTAGAGAAACTATTTCTCCCTCAGGCTGTTTTTTCTGGTTGCATTTGCACCTGCAGCAGGAAATCTGTTCATTGAAAGGTTCTTCGGACAGCTCAAAATGGTTCTTCAACTGCACCCCTTTAATTTAAAGAGTATTGCAGCAACTTTCTTTCTGATTAGCCGTCATAGACGTGATGCAACCCAATGAAGACAACAGAGGGAGAGTGTTGCCACTCATGCAGAGTACCCCATTATGAATAAATTCCTCCGTTCATCAAATAACATAATGATTTGTGGGTCTATGATAGCCAGCACAAGAAGCTGATGTCTACATTATGATCTACACGTTAAATCCTCCATCTAGAAATTCATCCATGGCAACCAAAGGTTCCAAGATATAGAATGAACCTACAATAAAACTGTTGAAATCTGGTATTAGTGACTCATATTTCATACTAGTGTAAAATCATGGTACTAACATGAACCCCTGTTCACATAAGTGTAAATTTTTAGAAATTGAAGTTTATACATCATCTGAAAGTTGATTAAATATGCTTTCCATTAGGGGAGGAACAGTAAAACTTTTCACGGTTCGGTTTATTTCACGGTTTTAGAGTCATGGTTTATGGAAAAACTATACTTTCAAAAAAAAACAACAAAAAAAAACACACCAAATAAATACAATAGAGTAAAGATATAACTAAATTGGGGTGTATAAATGAAAGATTATTCTTTATTAATGTTACAAAAGCTTTTCAATCAAGAGCAGATTTCTTTGTTGTTGCTGTGCGATTAATATGAAGACTGTCAAGAGACTTTAAGAGAATGCACTGATCTAGTAGGCCAACGTTCAGCCGGCTATGTCAAAGGACAGGCATTTTGAAATAATTTTTGTGTGCATTTGTCCATTTAAACACAATAGTTCAGAGAGAGCGTAATATTTGCGTGCGTTCTGAGACGTGGGTTTGCGCCTGTGTGCACGAGCTATCATCTCCCGGGTGTTGACGTAATAAATGACTGCTCATATTCCAGCATACTGCATTTGCATCGAACAAGAGTGAATGGTTTTCATCGCTGTTGTTGTAATGTCTGGGGAGCCAGAATATGCATCCATCAACAGAAACAAATATATGCTGAACCCTGTTTGTTTTATGTGTTATTTATAGCAAACCATACTACAGAAGAACGTCCTACCCCTACTTTCCATTGAGGTATGGTTTATTAGGATCGGTCATAATTTGGCAGAGATACATCTATTTGAAAATCTGGGGGAGCAAAACATAATAATAATTCAAAATACTGAGAAAATTGTCCAAATGAAGTTCTTAGCAATGCATATTTCTAATCAAAAATGTTATTTTGATATATTAACAGTAGGAAATGTAAAAAAAATATCTTAGTGGAACGTGATATTTACTTAATATCCTAATGATTTTTGGTATAAAAAAAAAAATCAATATTTTTGATCCATACAAGGCTTATTTGGCTATTGCTAAAAATATACCCCAGCTACTTAAAACTGGTTTTGTGCTTCAGGGTCACATATATGATTATAATCCATTGTAACACACATTTTGTGCTAAAAAAGAAAAAGAAAATAAGGATATGTAGTGTGGCTTTTTAAAGGGATAGTTTACCCACAAAAGAAGACCATTTGGTAAGAAGAAGAAAAAATATATAGTAACCATTGACTTAGTATGGAAAAATACTATTGAAGTCAATGGCCACCAGCAGCTGTTTGGTTACCCTTTTTTCTTCAAAGAAACTCATACAGGTTTGGAAAAACTTGAGGTGAATAAATGATGACAGTTCACTTCTGGGTGAACTATCCCTTTAAATTAAAAGTGTGGTGTTACTAATCAAACTTATCATTTTTGTCTGGAAGACTAGTAATAGATGAAACATAGACCTAAATTGAAGGAGGGACCAGATCTACATCTAAAGACCAATTTGGGGCCTTTTTAAGGGTCTTTGACTAGTATAACAGCATTTTTCCCCTCACAGCAATCTTAGCTGAATGCAGAATTATTATTAATAATATTATAATTAAGGAGAAGGATGTGCATCATCTAACAGGATTGTTTTGACACTAGAACATGCTATCAATTAATCATCAATGCATTTCACACACAGAAAATACTACAAACAAGCATGAATAAACATTTAGTTCACACACTAACAGCCAACAGACACTGTATTATAAAAAATAAAAATGTAATGCTTGTAAAGCAGTGAGTTTTTCTTTGTTTAAATCATGCAACTGAGCCAGATAAAGCCTGTGGGCAGACAGCAGGTGGATGAAGGACTCGTGGAGGTCAGTCTTTTTTGGTTTTCAGTGAATAGGTGCCGCTGAACTGTCCCAAAGGTACGTGCATCTGATTTTGTGTGTGTCTGAAACTGATTGCTTTGTCCTGGGGTGACAGTGCGTCAGATATTGTGACAGAAAAATTATAAAAGGATAACAGAAAAAAAAAAAAAAAATCAGCTGTGTCCCCATCATCAGGTCTGGTCTTATTCTTACTAGGAATAAAAATAAATTATAAAAATGTGTTGCTAAAGGCAAGGACAGGACAAACCCAGACACAAAAACAACATGGAATGAACAAAGTCTCACACTTCTGAAGCGATTTGTGCCATCAGATATAGTCAAACACAACAATGAATAGTACGAGAAGTAGATTAGAGCAATGTTTCATGTTTAAAAAAAATATATGCAAAAGAAATTTAAAAGAAATGTATTCTTTTAAAGGTTTTATCTAATATTGGTGACAACTTTCCCCATGCTCATCAAACAATATGTACAATAACACTAGTGCAATTCCTGCATTCATATTATTATCTTTTTTATAATTTTTTTTTTGTGACCAAGACCTTAATATCTGCCAATATTTAAAAAATATCAAAGAACTGAAAAAATAAAAAGACTATCCACATAAATACTGTGACAACATGCCCTGCTCTCCTTTAAAAATGTATTTCCTTTATATCGCTGCATGCAAAATCATGATCAAACCACTGAGGGTCCATCCTGGTGCTACGCTGATTAGCAAACACAAAAATGCAAATGTGTTTTCACACTTCAATAAAACTGCACAAGAAAAGAGCAGAAAGGGGTTTTGAGAGTAAAGGGGAGCATTTCATAACCACAGTGACCTTTCCATAACTGTATTCCATTCATATTTAATAACAATTCCCCAAAGCCACTAAAAACCAGGACCGAAGACCCTGTAAATCCACAAGACGTGTAGAGCAGGACAGCTGTGGGTATTCATGTGTGCGACTGATAGACTGTGAGAGAGACCAGATCCAAATGGACTTTTATTGATTTTTTTTTCTTTTCTGCAGATTCAGACACTCATGATGGCATCATGTGAGCCGTGGGGCAGAAAGTGAACATGATAAAAGCATGCATTTTCTTGCCTTGCCACACAAAGATACTAGCAGGTGCACAAATGACTTTCCTTTAGCCAAAATAGATGTTTTGAACTCTTTTTTTTTTTTTTAACCATGACAATACACAGTGACCACATCTGTCAAGTTACAGAGAACAAAAAGCACAGTAAAAGTAGACCATGCAAGCTTCAGAAGAAATGGACTATGTCACACAGCCACTACAGACTTTTTTATTTGTTGTTCGTTGTTCTGCTTGTGGAACTTGCCAGAAATTCATTTTGAAGGTCACTATGAAAAAAAAAAGTCTGTAAATCTTAAATACTGCACAAAGATACTAGTTTTATTTTCCTCTAAGGAAACAAAATTATATGGATTTAGAATGAGTGAATAAATAACTACAAATCATTTAAGAGATATATTAGGTCATGATTAATTCACTCTCAAAAGATTTTTGAAAGACAAATTTAAATTTATTTAATTTTTAGTACATTTTGTATTAATTTATTTATTTATTATCCTTTTTGAAAATCTATATTTTCATTTTATTGGTTTATTTTTGGATGTGATAATCAATAGTAAGTCAATATTAAAATACATCTATCCCGCCAGAATAATTTCCTTTTTTTTGTGTGTTCATTTTTTTTCTCCCCATGCTGGGTGTATTACTGAATCTGTCTTTACTGAAAACAATTGTAAAGCCGGGGCTGTCTCTATCTAGCCAATAAACATGGAAATCATGCCTCTGAGCAAAGGCGCACGGCGTTTGTTAAAGCAAGACAGTGAAAAAATAATAGTTCTGCAGAATGTCTCTAGGAATATCCAGGGATAGACAGATATGAGATATAAAAGTAAGAAAATAACCTGTAAGCAGGCGAGCTGGGCTGTCCGTGCCACAATCTTATTGTAAGGGTCAACAATTTTGGTCCTTATCCTGAATAAAAGGAAAGTGAAATAAGAAATGCATAATTATTAAATACTGCAACGCATCTGACTAACTGGTGCTTGCAATTTTCAATTTATAGCAAAAATAGCACATTTTCTGATATCTATTAACCATGCATGTGATGTAACCACCACTTTTTTTTTTAAATTGGACCATTTAAAATGCCTTCAATGGAGTCATTTACCTGTCCACAGCACTGTGGAGAGCAACGATTCGGGTCTGCATCATTTGTTAGACACCTAGAAGCAAAAACACCCATAATTTCCTACTCAGATTGAGCTGAACTGCATCCACTGTGCAAGAATTTAACACGTGACAAGTGATCCCTCTGGTGGACAGAAGCTAAACTGACCGTGCATTCAATTCCATTCACATTTATTTGTATAGCGTTTTTCACAATACACATCGTTTCAAAATCAGAAAACGCATTCTCAGAAAACGCATTTTTACTACATTACAATTAATTACAATCTGTTTTCAGAAGTGACTGTGTCAAAGTAATGTCCATGCATACAAATCATGTCACATAATGATTTAAGCAAAAACAGTGAATGTATTAAAGCTTAGATTACATGCTGTGATCATAATGATTGCAATATAAAGAAAATTTGAATTTGATTTAAAGATGCCATCATCAGACGTCATTCAAATACATCTCATACAGCTGTTTTTCTAACTTTCTGGACATGATCCTAACACAGACCTGCATTGAAAGCTGTTCATTCTTACCGGTGTTTGTCTCACCCTGACAGGTGTTTGTCTGATCCTGACAGATGTTTGTCTCACCTGACAGGTGTTTGTCTCATCCCGACAGGTGTTTTTCTCATCCTGACAGGTGTTTGTCTCATCTGATAGGTGTTTGCCTCACCCTGACAGGTGTTTGTCTCATCCTGACAGATGTTTGTCTCACCTGACAGGTGTTTGTCTCATCTGATAGGTGTCTGTTTCACCCTGACAGGTGTTTGTCTCATCCTGACAGGTGTTTTTCTCATCCTGACAGGTGTTTGTCTCATCTGATAGGTGTTTGTCTCACCCTGACAGGTGTTTGTCTCATCCTGACAGGTGTTTGTCTCACCCTGACAGGTGTTTTTCTCATCCTGACAGGTGTTTGTCTCATCTGATAGGTGTTTGTCTCACCCTGACAGGTGTTATTCTCATCCTGACAGGTGTTTGTCTCATCTGATAGGTGTCTGTCTCACCCTGACAGGTGTTTGTCTCATCCGACAGGTGTTTGTCTCATCCTGATAGGTGTTTGTCTCACCTGACAGGTGTTTTTCTCATCCTGACAGGTGTTTGTCTCATCTGATAGGTGTTTGTCTCACCTGACAGGTGTTTTTCTCATCCTGACAGGTGTTTGTCTCATCTGATAGGTGTTTGTATCACCCTGACAGGTGTTTGTCTCATCCTGACAGGTGTTTGTCTCACCTGACAGGTGTTTTTCTCATCCTGACAGGTGTTTGTCTCATCTGATAGGTGTTTGTCTCACCCTGACAGGTGTTTTTCTCATCCTGACAGGTGTTTGTCTCATCCTGACAGGTGTTTGTCTCATCTGACAGGTGTTTTTCTCATCCTGACAGGTGTTTGTCTCATCTGATAGGTGTTTGTCTCACCCTGACAGGTGTTTTTCTCATCCTGACAGGTGTTTGTCTCATCCTGACAGGTGTTTGTCTCATCTGACAGGTGTTTTTCTCATCCTGACAGGTGTTTGTCTCATCTGATAGGTGTTTGTCTCATCCTGACAGGTGTTTGTCTCATCTTTTATGTCTCACCTGACAGGTGTTTGTCTCATCTCGACAGGTGTTTGTCTGATCCTCCGCCAGCTTTGCCAGCTGCTCTGCAATGACAGCATGATGAATGGCTTGAGCTGTGTACGTCTTCACATCAAAACCCTCTTCAATGAAATCAGTATAGCACTCTGGAAGGAAATAAATTATTAAATAACTATTACTGCAGCTTAAAGTGTCGATCGAGATGATTAATCAGCCTGGTTAACGTACAAACACATGCACATATACAATTCAAAAACAGGAATCATATTAAAGCTGGATTTACCATCTTTCAGCAGTGTATTCGCTGTTGATTCCGGACTAGCCTCCATCGTTGCCATGTCACCAGTGACGTACAATCCCTGCGTTACAACATGAATGGAGAACAACGGCGATTGGTCATGAATATTAATTAGTTTTACCGAAGTCACAATATTATAAATTCGCGAACGGACACGATTTCATGCTAATGTTGATTTAACTAATTTTAGAACGTTTTCTGTTCGCGTATTCTGTTCAGTTATTTATCACTCTATCAAAGTAAATAAATAATATTTCGTTTCTTGTTGATACGAGGTCAAAGGTTAAACACACCCACAACACTGAGACAGGAAGTGAGAAGCTACTACTCGTGAATCCACGCGTGTTTTATTCCAATGTTTACAATACCGAACTTGCTCTTTTAACGAAATACATGCTAGCAATTTTGTTAAAAAAAATGGTATATGTTTTAATTAGGGATTTGATATTGTATATTTGAACCGAACGTATTTCCAGTGACGTCGTAGGACTGTAAATCATGACAGAGGTGCACAGTAAAGTCCCAGTGGACAGTGGGAATATCATGGATCTGTTTAACAGGGCAAAACCAGTCAGAGTGTGTGCACCTATGGTCCGATACTCGAAGTAAGAGACACTGAACTGATTCCTGTAGTGTATGCATGTGGTCAGGTATCTGTTGTTCTGATACGAATGGTTTTCTTTGTTGTTCATTCCTGATTTTTCAGGTTGGCTTTCAGATGTCTGGTGAGGAAATATGACTGTGATGTGTGTTTCACCCCAATGATCATTGCAGCTGATTTCATGCGCTCTGCAAAAGCTCGAGACAGTGAATTCACCACCAATAAGAGTAAGTTGAGAGTTTCTTCTAGGTGTCCTCTAAGCCAGTGGTTCTCAACTCTATTTTACATTAACACTGTCATGCTTTATTAAAGTATTTTAACATACAAAAGTAAACAAATCATTGCCATCTATCATGAAAGTGCTTTTGTATGCTCATTTAATGCAAGGCGTCCTTTGCACTCTATCTGCCATTTGCCTTTATTTTTATTATATGACTTTTTTGCATGCCCTTATTGTTGTATCTGATATTTTATATTTGATCTAGATTTTTAGGCTATACTGTTAGTGTTATCTGTATGTACCGGGGGTCTGAGAGTAACACAATTTCAATTCTCTGTATGCATGTACTGTACATGTGAAAGAATTGACAATAAAGCAGACTTGACTTTGCTCAGTGATTACAAATGACATGTGTTTATTTCTTAGCTGACAGACCGTTGATCGTCCAGTTTGCTGCAAAGGATGCACAGACGCTGGCAGATGCGGCGAGTGTGGTTTCTCCTTTCTCAGATGGGGTGGATTTGAACTGCGGCTGTCCACAAAGGTAATGGTAATATGTTTAAAAGTATGTTTAAAAAATGTGGATTTACCCTGAATGACTGTTGACACCAGATTTGTGAAGCTGTGTATTATACATGGGATGTGGGTTTACTTTCTCAACATATGTGTCCAAAAATTGATGAATGAATGATATTGAAGTTTGCACATTTCCTGCACAGATTGCATTAGTAGCATGGTTTTCGTTGCAGGTGGGCCATGTCTGAAGGCTACGGTGCGTGTCTGATTAACAAACCTGAGCTGGTGAAAGACATGGTTCGACATGTCCGAAACCAAATCGACAATCCCAACTATACAGTATCGGTTAAAATAAGGTGAGCATCTGATTTCCTGACTTTAAGATGTGTTTTCAGGGAGCTTAAAGGTGAACACAAAGTGACACATATATATATATATATATATATATATATATATATATATATATATATATATATATATATACAAAAAATGTGTTGTGTAATTTGAAAGTTGTTGGACAATTGGAATATCAATAAATTAATGTAAATAAAAGAACTGTGTTTTAATCAATGTTTAAGATGTCGTCACAGAATATAACTTTATATGACAGCTGTTTATATAAAGTTGGTTATTAAAGTATGTCCTACTTTCGTTTATCTGTATACTGCATATGAACAGTATACTCTCATGAAGCTATACTGCATGTATGTATATGTGTGTGTGTGTGTGTGTATATGTATGTATGTATGTATGTATATATATATATATATAATATTAGGGCTGTAGTACTCGAGTCCGGTCTTGGACTCGAGTCCGGACTCGAGACATTTTTCTGTCGTCTCGGACTTGTCTCGGACTCGTTGCATTTGCACTCGGACTTGTCTCGGACTTGGCCATTGGACTCGCCAAGTCTTCTAGTTGGTCTCGACCGAGTCCAGCAAAAAAAAAAAAAAAAAAAAAAAATTCTCCTTCAAAACAAAAAACATTTGCATGATGTTGCGACTGAAAACGTGCGGAAAACGCTAGGTGCGCGCTCTCCTTATTTCCAAAGCACTCTGTAATCTGCGCTCGCGCTCCAGTGGCGTCTGCTGTTGCTGGGCAACCATGACTCGCTCTTCATGATGACGCAGAAGTTTCAGCAAAGAATAAATGGATTTCCAGCACTAAACATCCCTTGTAGTAACTCTGCTAATATATTCATTTACAAAATGGCTATCCTTGTACAGCTATGATCATCTGTTTCTCCATCTTGGCTTTCAGTATTGTTCCGGGAAAGGATGTGCATGACCAGTGGTGCACATGCGACCTGAAAAGTTTAGATGTTTCTAATTTAATTTCTACCTGTTAGATTGTGTTTTATTTACGTCTACACCCAGATAGCCTTAAACGTACCCTTTACAATAATGAAATACTAATTATTGTTGTACAGTATAGGGGTTGCAAGACTACTGATTTCTGCTAGTAGATTTTTTAAAGAAAAAATGCTCGAGTTACTTGGCTACTCGTGGGTCATGCTATTGTAAATGAAAACACATTTAATAGTTTTTATCAATCAACACATATTCATTTATAGCCTTATGCAACAATTACATATGTAAATTTTAAAAACTTTATAATTATGACATTACTTATTTAATTTTCATGTAACAGTCAGTTAATTATTAATTTTTAAAATAATATTTATCATGCAAGCAGAGAGATGTCATGACAAACGTTTAGTGATCATTTGAACATGACTGAATCCATTCAATGCGCACATTTTCATTACGCAGAACAGAATACTTGAGCGATTCTTTATGTTAATGAACTTCACTAAACAGATGTGTGTGTTCCGAGCAAACCAGCAAAAGGTAAAGATGCAAACATGTAGGACAAGTAGACAATGTATCCGTATCGAAGCTGATTATTAGCCTACTCTTGAACTGAATGGTTTTTGAGAGACTGAGACGCGCAGCGCGGCTGTTTGATCTGTGAGCGCGCTGTGCTTATTCATTCGTTTCACATCGTAGCCTAAGCTTTAAACCGTTGCCTTTTAAATATATACAAATAATATAACGTGTATGATGTATTATTATAGGTAAAATTACTCTTGCAACGCTCTGATTTCTGAGAGATAAACAGAGAGGCGACAACAATGCGGTGTTTGATTTGCGCTCTTTTCACTCATAAAGTTTACATTCATTCACTTCTGGTACTGATGCCCTGGCTCAGCTGTTATCTAACAAAACACCAGACTGTGTCAGCTTCAGTCGAGTATTCAGGCAGAATTATTAATTGTCCGTTAATCGTTTTTTAAGCCATTAACCTTGCCATTCCGAATAAGGCATTTGCCTTCAGGCACAACCCTAATTATTACATATTTTATTTTTTACATGCAACATAGATAAGGTTATATAGTAACAGCTCCACGCAATATTGTAATTCTAAAATTCACATTGTACTTGCAAACACTTTGTGTGCATTATAGTTAATGCATGCTGGAGTAGTCGATTGTTTCCGACAGAGCTCGACTAGTCTATGCAAGCACAAGCACAGTATGACAAAAATGTCGCTGTATTTATGTGCGCATGTCCAGTAGAGCCAAACGTATCCATTCTAGCCTTGCTGCGCGCATTTGTCATATCCCGAGCTTTGCGTGTGTGTGTGCACTGTGCCAAAGCATCAGTCATATACATTTTTGACCACAGACATAATGTCAGCAAAAGCAGCATTATTAAGTAAATAAAATGAAAATAATGTACATACAAATAATTTGACCTTACAGCTCCAAACTCTAGAGGGCCAGTGTCCTTTATAGTTTAGCTCCCAGGGTCAGACTGGGGGTAAAACCAGTACTGATTACCAGGCCCCAAAGGAAGAGCGGGCCATTGAAAAGTATGAATCTGAAATATATTTTATTTTACCTGGATATTTTCATGGGTGGGGGGCATGGGGGCCCATCAGGACTGCCTATGAATAGGGCCTGGGATCTTGTTTAACGCCCCTGTTAGCTTTAACCCTAATTATACACACTTGAACCAGCTAATCAAGCTCTTACTAGACACACTAGAATCTTCCAGGTGTGTTAAGGCCAGTTGGAGCTAAACTTTTCAGGACATTGGCCATCCAGGATGTAGTTTGGAGACCCCTGTCCTACAGAGTTTTTACTTTGCACATGCTTTTTGATCATTACAAATAATAATGTCAAATTATTTTCTTAGAATAAGAGATATGCTGTCTCTCGCATCACAAACATTATCAGTAGTTAAGTGTGTGGTCTTGAAGAAGACCCTTTTTTCTCTCATTTGGACTCGGTCTTGACTTGGACTCGAAAATTTTGGACTTGGACTTGACTTGGACTCGAACCTCTTTGGACTCGGTCTTGACTCGGTCTCGACTAGTCCTGGACTTGGACTTGACTTGGACTCGACAAGGCCGGACTTGACTACAGCTCTATATAATATATGTGTGTGTGTGTGTACTATATGCCTTATTTTAAAAAAATATTCTCACATATACTGCATATATATATATATATATATATATATGTATATGTATATGTATGTATATATATATGTATGTGTGTGTGTGTGTGTATAGATATATGTATATGTGTGTGTGTGTACTATATGCCTTATTTAAAAAAAAATGTAACTAAATTATTGTCCAACTCTTTATATAAATTTTGATGGAAACAAAAAGTATGTCCATTTGTACAGTATATTAACCAATATTCATGATAATTATTTATAATTTTATTTATATTGATGATATACCTGTTATTCTATTATCGTGTTTCTGCTCCATGTGTAATTATAATCAGTATTCATGTTTTTTTTTTGTAATGCTTGTTATCTTAAGTGCAATACTTTTCATAAATATATATATATTATATATTTAAAAATACAGTAATATGTTATTCTGTAAAGCTGCTTTTTGAAATACGTACCCTCAGAATTCACAAGGATATGAGGAAGACGGTGGATCTGTGTCAGAAGGTGGAGGCAGCAGGAGTCTCCTGGGTCACAGTTCACGGTCGTACCGCTGACGAGAGACACCAGCCCGTTCACTACGATGCCATTAAGGCCATAAAGGACAGTCTTTCCATCCCAGTCATCGCTAACGGTGACATCAAGAGCATGCAGGACGTGGAGGCCATCTACGAGCTCACAGGGGTGGACGGTGCGTGTCATTTAATCTCCATCTGATTTGATTTCTCTTGTTGTTTCTGCTGTTTTTGTGTCTGATATTTTTGGACTTCTGCAGGTGTGATGGCGGCTCGGGGATTGCTGGCCAATCCTGCCATGTTTGCCGGGTACGAGGAGACCCCGCTGCAGTGTGTGTGGGACTGGGTGGACATCGCTGTGGAGCACGGGACCCCGTTCACCTGTTTCCATCATCACCTGATCTACATGCTGGAGCGCATCAGCTCTCAGCCCGAGAGGAGAGTGTTCAATAGCTTATCCAGTACTTCTGCCGTCATTGACTACCTTCACAGTACATACGGCTCCGCGTAGATGTTTTTAATCAATGCATTGTTTTAACAGTTGCAATAAAGGCTCAAATAAAAAAAAAAAAACATCTGAATATGTATGCTCTTTTACACTGAAAATGTATATCATTGAAAAAAAAAAAAAAAAAAATTGGTGTTAAAATGTTTCTTATCAGGGTCAAATCATGCATTTCTAAATGCTTTATTTTATATATTTATATATATATATATATATATATATATATATATATATATATATATATATATATATATATATATATATATATATATATATATATATATATATATATAAATATAAATAAAATATTATTGTTATTATTATTATTAATTTTTTTGTCATTTGAACCTCTTTTACCTAATATATTTACTTGAAGCACTCCTAAGATTTTAAAATGAATATTTTAATAATTATCTATCATATTTGCATGTTCATGGGTTTCTATTGTTGGCTTGGCATGCAGGTAAACAAATACAATATTTCAGTTTTTAGAAAGTGTTTTATTACTTGTGATTTATGTCATAATCATTATTTAAATTTTACATTTCAGGATTTTATTCATTATTAGCTTTTGATTAAACTCATATACCCCCTGAAGTTCCTTCACAGACACCAGTTTGGGAAACCTTGACATAATGTATTGTTTCATAAAAAAGTATCTACACACACACACACACACACATATATATATATATATATATATATATATATATATATATATATATATATATATATCAGCACTTCACTGTTGGTTTGACGTTAGTTAATGTTTCATATAAATCATTGTGTCACTTTATATGTGTGTAAGCTGTTTCACAGCAGAGCATCTTTGTCAGTTCATTTAGATTAATTTAATGATGGCTTAGTTGTGTTGCATTTCAAGTGTCTAACTATAAAAGGTAACACACTTGGACTATAAAAAGCCAAAATAATAAATACTGAAGAAGTCTTCAGCTTAAAAGCAGGCTGTTTAGACAGTTCTGTGTTCAGACAGTCTGTATACTTATACATTACAAATTATTCTGAATTTGGGATGCGTTTTAAGAATAATTTTCCCATCAATTGGTAAAATGCACAACGCTGCTGTATACACCACTGCATATGTGAGCGACGCGCTGCGTGAAAGCACATTCACTCGCTGACAGCAGATGGCGCTAAACTGCAGAAAATGCAAGCCCTTACCCTGGAAACCCCGTAAATACAGCAGCTGCGCTACTTTCTAAAACATATTTAAATAATTTTAAATAGCCATTCAGATTTGTGGATTCTATGGTGTTCATCACAGCCAAATACTTAAATATTTAGACTTAATAGGCTATTTATTTTCAAACTTTTAAAAAATATTTTAATCTGGATTACAACATGCCCTAGATATTGTTTGAAAGTGTTTTGATTCTTTATTGTTCGTTCACACTTTACATTAGGGCTTCATTTTTTTTTAAATCAGTAGCTATAAAGCTTTTTGCTGATAAGATTAAGGATTTAAAACGTGATCTTCTTTGGTACTTTATATGAATGGCACTGATATATAAATCCAGTCAATTGGTTTTAAAGATCTGCTGTACTTCTGCAAGAGGGTGAGATCAGAACATACCCACAATACACTGCGATATAAGTAACCAATCAGAACTATTTATACTGTCCTCTCTTTTGTTCAAAGTAAATAAATCAATGATGAATAGACTTAAATGTGTTGTATAATAAATGTGATTATTATGTTAATAACACCACAGGAACTCGAGTCTGATGACTTTAAACGTGTTCTTTTGCGCCCTCCTGTGGTCTTTCTGTGACATTACACTATTGCAAATAAATTGCAGATTGAAGAAACTTAATGTGGCATGATTGTTTTAAATCCGAAATTGCTGCAGTGTTACACACAAAACAAGTAACGACAGTTAAAAGAATTCATTGAACAAAAACAAACAACTAGAAACATTGTATTAAGTAAGGTTTTGAACGATGAATAAAAATATGTTTAAAAATATGAATATAATGAAGTCTAAAAAGCCTAAACGGGTTGTGCCCTCCTGTGTTTTTTTTGTGTGTGTGAATTTCATAGCTGCAAATCAAAGTATTTTATTGGCATTCTTGTTTACATGCAATATTACCAAAACATTATACACAAAATAAGTATTAAAAAATAATAATAAAACAAATATATATTCTTATGCTGAAATATTATGTTTAATTGTAATTAAATTAAATCAGGTTGCGCCCTCCGGTGGTGATTTTGGTTAAATACAGCACTTTAAATAAATCAAGTTGAATGAAAAATCAGGTTGCGCCCTCCTGTGGTGGTTTTGGTGAATTACAGTGCTGCAAACTAATTCTATTTTTTTTCTTATTACTTTATTGGCAACCAATAATATGCTTCTTTTACTGTCTATGATAATATGTACAATGCCATCTCCAAATGTTTAAGATGCACCTGAGAGCATTGCTATTATAATTACCCCATGCATGATTGTTCTGTTCTGTTTTAAATACACGATTTTAAGCTGTAGTTTTACATTAGCTGTTTGTTTTATTTATTATTTGCTCGTCTATGTAAAAATATATGGTATTTGATATTAACAATAGCATGCTTGTAATCATAGTATTTAAACATTTTCTTGTGAAAAACGTTTAATTCGAAAAAGTTATGTTCATCTTTGTCTGCTCGACAGGCGCACGCGCAAGTCGCATATGACGTCACTCGCGTGAGACGGCAGTGCTTTGCTTGGGCGCTTTTAGTTTAGTTTAGTTTTCCCGGATTGTGTGGTTCGTCCGAAATTCCTCTGGAGTTTTTCTTCATTCGCAGGTGAGATGTAAAGATACCGCTTTTCTGCTTCTGTGGGTGCTGCCTGTTATGTCTAGTTTGTCTACGTTTGAGTTTTGTGTGGACTTTTTTGTAAGATCGTTTCTTGTTTGATTACATCTTATCGCACAAGTTTTTCATTTACACTAAATATTCAATATAATTAAACTATTATACATTTTCACGACATGAACATGGTTAAATAAATCTACGCCCGCGGTCTGATAATTGCACTATACTTCTAAATAATGTTATTAAATGTTTTGTGTGGTAAAAACGACACATATTCTTCCTGTTAACAAACATCGTTGTGTCAAAGTGTGCGACTGGAAGATGCAGGTGAAACGTCATTGAACAAGAAATTTGATCCAGGCATAATGCAATAAATAGATTATCTGAGAGTAATAACAGCGTTGATTAGCAATGTGTTATGCCTTTTTGTTTTTATCAAACTGGTAAATCATTGCCTAAACCTATGTGTATGAAAGACTAACATATTTTTGTTTCTTCATTACTTCTTTTGTCATACAGGTGATACAGAATGACGTTGCAGTGGACTGCGGTTGCATCGTTCTTGTATGTGGAGATCGGTGTCCTCGTCATCTTATGTCTGCCCTTCATCTCCGCTCAAAGGTGAGATGTTTCCTTGTAGTTCACTCGTGTTCGCTGTCGTCCACTTGCTCTTACTGACGTCCGTGTTTGCAGATGGCAGAGTATTTTCAAATGGAGCATCTGGAACCGTCTTTCCCAGTTCTGGAACAAGGGCTTTCTCACCATGATAATAATCCTCATCGTTCTCTTTCTTGGTATGTCCTTTTCTGGTTTTATTGCCTTGTCTTAAAGGAATAGTTCCCCCAGAACTGAAAATTTGCTCATAATTTACTCACACTCTGGTCATCCAAGATGTAGATGAGTTTGTTTCTTCATCAGATTTGGAGAAATGTAGCATTGCGTCACTTGTTAACCAATGGATGCTCGGCAGTGAATGGGTGCCGTCAGAATGAGAGTCCAAACAGCTGATAAAAACATCACAATAATCCACATCCACTCCAGTTCATCAGTCAACATTTGGAGAAGCCAAAAGCTGCATGTTTATAAGAAACAAATCCATCATCAAGACGTCTTTTATTTTATTTCAAACCTTCACTTCTAGCCAAAATATAACTCCATAATTCATAATAACGCTTTCTCCGGTGAAAAAGTCCATCTTCTGTTGTCTCTCACATTAAAATCCAGCCACTTATTTGTTGAGTGCTGTTTTGGACTGATTTCACTTGTAAACGATGCTTGATCCATGCAGATTTCTCTCCTGATTCAGAAGAGATTACTATATTCACTGGAGAAAGCAATGCTATGGATAGAGAACTTATATTTTAGTCGAAAACGATAGTTTGAAGTTAGAAACCTCTCAATGATGGATTTGTTTCTTACGAACATGCAGCTTTTGTCTTCTCCAGATGTTAACTGGTGGACTGAAGTGGTGTGGATTATTGTGGTTTTTATCAGCTGTTTTGACTCTCATTCTGACGGCACCCATTCACTGTAAAAGATCCATAGCTGTAATGCTACATTTCTCCATATCTGATGAAGAAACAAACTCATTTGCATCTTGGAAGGCCTGAGGGTGGATAAAGTTAGATTGGAAATGATCCAAATTTGTGTTGTAACCCGCTGCAGACGCCCTGCGGGAGGTGAGGAAGTACTCAAATGCTGACCAGAGCAAAGACGCCAAACTGCAACCCAACATGTTTGACCACATGCACATGAAGCTCTTCCGAGCCCAGAGGAACCTCTACATCTCTGGTTTCTCGCTCTTCCTGTGGCTGTACGCATTAATCGTCATCAATGACATCGCCCTTTGGCAGTGTGTCTGGTGATATTGAACTCTGGTGCTGTTTTCTCACAGTGTCATGAGGAGGGTCATCACTCTGATTAACCAGCTGGCCACGGCTGTGAGCACCAGCATCGCTCTGCAGACTCAGGCTGACAGCGCCAACAAAGCTGCCAAGAAATACATGGAGGACAATGAGATGCTCAAACAGGTTAATAGCCTTAAAAAGCTGGAATCCCATGAAACCTGCACCCCATTTCACACCGAAATCAAAAGCCAGATACATAGAAATAATATTTTCAATTAAGAATTTAGCAATGATTAAAATTATGCGAAAGCGTTTTTACTTTAATGAAATCTGCAACACATTTCACCCCAAAATTAAGGAACAAAATCATAGAATTTACATGTTCAACTAATAATGTTATTTTCATGGAGATAATGCAAAAAAGTTTTCTTCTTCTTTATATATATATATATATATATAATTTATTTATTTATTTTTTTTTTTTGGGGGGGGGGTTGAAATATAATGGATTAGAAGGAATAAAAGTAATATTTTCACTTAAGAATTTAAATGTCATGATATAATAGTAAAAGAATATTTACTTCAATGAAACCTGCGCCACATTTTACCCCAAAATCAAAAGAGAAAAATAAAGAAAAACATTTTCAATGAAATGTCATAAAAATAATACAAAAGTTATATTTTTTTTGTAAATAAAAAAAAAAAATATGCATGCATAATATGCATACATTACAAAAATAATTATTTTCATGGACATGTCATTGATTTTATTTAATATACCGTATTTTCCGGACTATAAGTCGCACTTTTTTTCATAGTTTGGCTGGTCCTGCGACTTATAGTCAGGTGCGACTTATTTATCAAAATTAATTTGACATGAACCAAGAGAAATTAACCAAGAGAAAACATTATCGTCTCCAGGCACGAGAGGGCGCTCAGTGATCCTGTAGTCTACACTGAAGAAATAGAGCGCCCTCTGGTGGCTGTAGACGGTAATGTTTTCTCTTGGTTCTTGGTTCTAAATGAATTTGACTTGTATATGTTTTTTCCTCATCATGACGTATTTTTGGACTGATGCGACTTATACTCAGGTGCGACTTATAGTCCGAAAAATACGGTAAAAATATTTTCTTTATTATCGATACATAGAAAGATATTTTCATTTTGGGGTAAAATACAACTTGATAAATGTTAATATTATCAAGTTATCAAAGTTATAATCCCGGTTGAGGAGGAATAGAATGGAATATTGTAGTGTTTGAGGAACTGGTGTCCTTAAAGTCTCTTCAGTAATAGAACGAACTGTTGTCATCCTCAGGCACTTACAGACGGTAAAGGAGAAGGAGGGAAGACGCAGGATCCAGAAGTGAACAAAGCGCTGAAGAGAGATGTGCAGAGACTGACGGAGGAGCTGAAGAGCAGCACAGATGGTGAGCACAAGCCGGACAGACACGCCACACTCATTCTGCTTCACAAATCACAAACAAATGAGCTACGGCTGTTTGCTTTTCTACAGCTCTGAAAAAGTCCCATTCAGATTTGGACGCCATGAAGAAACAATCTGAAAGTCTGACCAAAGAATATGACCGTCTCCTTCAAGAGCACCAGCAGCTTCAGGTAACACCACATTATACATGTGCTTAGTAATTATTGTAAATCAAATAAATAAAGGAACTTTCTTTTAAAGCTAATAACCCAAACTAACTATAAACTATATAATCATTTATAAAAAATAATTACAATTATTTTTTAGTACTTTAAAATTAAGGTGAACACCGAAAATGTAACTAAATATAAATATTTAAATATAACTAACAATTAATTAAAAATGATTTCTACATTTACCAAAATTTAAAAACTTTCCTTAAAAAAACTTTTAAAGTACTAAACAATTAACATTAAGAAAATAAACATTAAAAAGTGTAAATAAATGAAATGTAATATATAAAAAAACATTTTAATATAAATATCTAGTTTCTCATTGATACTAAAATAAAGTAGTAATTTATTTTAAATTTATATTGTTTTGCATGTTTTAAACTAATACTGACTACAAAATTTCAAATAATCAAATTTACAATAATAAACAGTAAAAAGATTCATTATAATTAATGAAACCTAGCAGATAGAAATCTAATCTAAATTAATCTTAACAAAGTAGACTTGTACCGTAAATGCTAATTAATATTGTAACAAAATGAGTAAAAAGAGGTTATTTGTTACAGATAAACAGCAAGGAATATAATGTGACCAAGAACTATACAAAATCACGCTTTTTTTCTTGTTTTGTCTTTGTTTTTTAGAATCAGCTGGACAGTGGAGACAAAAAGGTGAACTAGGAAAGTGGACGCATTGGAAACCTGTACGTTATTGCACAATAATCACGAATATGCTCGGTTCCTCTCACATGCACTCACCTGGTAGCATGACATGCAAACTGTTATGAGCTCTCAGTTCATGACATCACATCCTGTCAGGTTTCCAGCTCACCACACATCTGATGTGATCCCTCTAGTTTCGATGTTGCAGCGGTGCAGTGCTGTATTTTGAGATTGCTGCATAATGCAAAAAGTGACTGATGTTTGCACGTCGCATTCTGATATCCCTCATGTTGCTTTCCTCCTCCTCTGCTCGGTTCTCTCTCTTATTTTGTTTAAAAGTGCATATCACACCTGGTTAGTCATGCAACATCCAGAAACATGCAAACACGAGTCAACCATAGTACTTGTCCATTTCCATTCATATTTTCCAAAGAAGACATAATGCAAGCCTATCTAAGGTGACATACATTACAGGCTCCTTTAGTCATTTGATCAACTTTAATTAAGAAGAATAAAACCGTATACACACAAACAACAGGTAAGAAGTAAACACATCACAATGAGAGCATGTATTTCCTGGCTGAGCGAACAGTCTGTTAGTGAGCGGTTAGTGTTTGTCCTCGAGTCTGGAGAGGTAGGTCAATTACACCTGAGTTCAAACGCTGTTAGCTGTTGAATAAATGCTGAAATGTGAAAGATTTCACAGTCCGATAGAGAGAAGTGATAATTTTTTTTAATTTTGAGTCCATTTGAGGTAGATGGTTTTGTGCTATCGATGCTTAAAAACAAAACATGTCCAGGCCATATTTCACCCCATTAAAAAAAAAAAAAAAAAAGATTCTATTACAAACAATATTGTTTTTTTTTAGAATGTTTTATTACTAATAAGCACATTTTTATGCAAACTTTTTTTTTTTTTCAGATTTGGGAGATATAAACTTAGAAAAAAAGTCAGAATTACTAGATATAAACAATTGTGAGAAGTCGCAATTAACTTTAATTTTGTTTCATTTTTTAGTCCATTGCAGAAGCAAACAAACAAAAACAAATTCAAATATATAAACTTTTCAATTTTTATTTAGTAATTCCTATTTATATTATATATATCTCCTAACATTGAGTTTAGGTTTTATTTTTTATTTAATTTTTTTCACAGAATTACTAGAAAAACATTGCAATTAATTACAATGTTTTTCTAGAATAGTCAAAGCATAATGTATTTACAAAATGTACACTGAAGAGAATTATTAATTTTCTTTATTGGAAAATATAGCTTGACCTGGACATGTTTTGAGGAGATTCACTCTGTTATTAGATGAGGGCTGGCTATTTTATGTCACTGTTTGCTTATTCTAGTCACTAAAATTTTACTATTAAAACTATTTAGACTTGTGTAAAGATTAAAAGTCTGATTATTATCCTCTGCTGTAAGACACGGCTGAATCAGATTTCTGTCATAAGATTATAATTGTTTTTTTCATTTACTAAGAATAAGCCGTCACCCACCGTGTGGGTGTTGAAAATCGTGCTGTCTGTACATGCGTCTATGATGCACGAGGCTACCACGCTCACTTCCTCTCTCTCAGACGCAGGAAAAATGAGGAGAAAACCCAAAATGTTCTTAGTTGTCATTGCTATGCAAGCTTGTTTGGTCGGCTGATTCCCTAAGGATGGAAAACAGTCTGAAATGTCTTTATAAGGGGATTGTTTATGCTATATCGTTATCTTCCTGTCAAATGTGGTCGAATATGCAATTTTATGAATGCTATGGGTGTAGAAATCACCTGTCTAAGTGCCTTGTTTCCGTTCTGCTGTGATTGTATATGCTATTTTCACGATTAAAGCGACTGATTGTAATTCTTTCTCAAATGTAGTAAATCATCCGTTTTATTTTTAAAAGAACGTATCTAATATTTTACATAAATGCATTTTTTTTACACATCACTTTGAAGTATACAAAAAAAAAACATATATCAGCAAATAAAATTCTGTACTGCCTAACCTAAAAGCAGGAAATAAATGCCACTTGTTTTATTTGTTTTACAATTCACAAATAAAAACCTTTCGCTCGGTTGTTACCGCTAGAAGTCATTTTTGCCAGCTAAAACCAGACAATGATTTAAACAAGTATATAAAAGAATAATTATTTGCAAATTTGAGGAACAATTGATTGAATGACCTGAGAATAGACCATGTTGACTTTGCCTTCTTGCACTTTTAGTGTTTTTTTTTGGCACAGGAATGCACCCGTTCACACATAACGACACACACACGCACACACACAACATTTCTCACGGTGACACCGCACAACATCGATCATGAAGATGATTACTCACACAGTTCTGACCCATTCCTCGCTCATTTCTTAAACTGAAGGAACTGCTGTCAGGCGACACTGAAAAGCACAACGGTGAGCGTTTCGTTCCTTCATGACAACACAAATGGGACGCAATTGGAGATCTCCAACAACATAGTCAACCTGTAGCCCGCTTAACAAGGCCAACCTATAATAAGCACACAGTGTCGTGGTCAACTGTTTCAGGCATCGATCTGTGTGTATGACAGACGAAAGAGATACGACGGATGTGATCATGAACCCACAAGGTGTTATCCTTATAGGGCCAGTGCGCAACGATGGCTTCAATGAGAGGAAATCCAATATTGTTGGGTGTCTGACACTTTTGAAGCATCTATACGTTAAATCCAAATGAGATAGGTAGTTTGTAAGACATTCTTCTTCTTCTTTTTATACCCAAAACATCATGTACATTCAAGAAATAAATCTACTATATCAAAAACAACTTATTTCACATCATTTACACGAGTCTGATAGAAAGTGTGGAACAGACGGCGCGTCACGGCCCTGTTGCTCCCTGCGCAGGCGTCACAGACGCGTCTCCCGATCCGGATCGTAATCTGCGGTCTGCGGGCATTGGTCCGAGTTACAGCTGTTGTTTTCTTCTTTCCTGAGGGCTTGCAGCTCGCCGACTGCAGCCCCCGTGTCTCCGTTTGCCAGCGTGTTGCGCTCTTCCCGTTGAACGTGCCGTCGTAACACCACCAGACCGAGAAAGCACAGGAAGAAGGAAGCAGAGCGTAAGCCCAGGGTCAGGCCCAGATATGCGATCCTGAGTGATGGAGAGCGAAAACACAGAATAATCAGATGAACACAATTACAAACTTAAACATACCAGGGTTTCTGCAGGTCTTAGGAAGTTTTCTATCAGAGTGAAATGCATTGCATGCATTGCAAAAAAAGAACATTTTCCTCAATATTTTGTTCTCCAATAAACATATCTGAGCATCCATAAATCAAGATATATTTCCTTGAGATGCAAATGTAAAATGTCTTAAGATATTGTACAATTAAAACAAGAACTAATATTTCTCAGTAGGGTATGAAAAAAAGTCCAATCTTAATTTAAAATAAGACTTATAATCACTTTGTTTCTCAAGTAAGTGTATCTTGATTTACAAAATACAACATTAAAAAACAAACTGATTTTTATTTTTTTTTGCCATTTTGATCAGAAGGCACAGTCAAAGTTATTCATATTTTCATAATCTAGAGGTTTGGAGCAGAGATATTCAAGCCTCAAGCTATTAAAGTTTAAACGTTAACATGGTTTTAATTTATATATATTATAAAATATGTATTTTCAAATAAACTGTTGCTTATACAACTCATTGTGTGATTACTATATATTTACACTTAGAAAATGCTAAACTATTTTGTTCCCTTCAATTCATATTTTACATTTTCTTTACTTGGTCTTTAATATACCTTCTTCAAACCTACCAGAAACCCTAAAGACACAATATCTAAGTAATTTCTCATCAGAATTTCAGGTAACACTTTACAGTGTCCTTGTTACAAATGTAGCAATAACAGTAAACCATGAATAATTTAATGCAACTAACCCTAAACCAGTAACCATAACCCCATAATAAGTACATGTTATTAATTAATATTACTCTGCACTAAAATGTGCAATTACAGTGTACAAAGGACAGTAAAACATCAAGATTTCTTTACATGCACACATTTTTCTAAATGATTTAGAATCTTCTGTTTATATGAACTCTAAATATTGCAGTCCAATTTGCTTATTCCTTTACATTAGCATTGCATGCATTCAAAACAAAACTTTAATGCATGTGCCATAATGCAATTTTTGCCTAAAAAGAAAGCCAATATGTTAAATGAGGATTTTTTTTTGCGAATAATATTTAGCAAACATTTAATCCAGTATTCACTGGCCAGTTCGTGAGATGCAAGATGTAAATAAATGCACATAAAATGCATGTAAACATATGCATTACACCCTAAAGTTTTTCTTTACTTTTTTCCTGTTGATCAGCTTGTTTCAGGTTTACACCTGAAAATGAATTAAAACCACACTCATTTGGATTTATTGAGGTGTTTCCATGAAGGCTTTTCAGTTTGATCGAAAAGAAAAACAGTTTTAATTTATTTGGAAAAAACATTTTTAATTTAGCAAAAAATGCAAGTTAGTTGTGTTGCTGCTTTTAGACTGTAGTGTGTATGTAGGTGGAGTGTGGAGAAGTGAGCTGAATACCTGTAGGCTGTAGTGTTGTAGATTCGACAGGCTCCTCTCCCTCCGCATTTCTTCTGACCCCATTTCAGACAGGTGGTGTCTATGATGGCTCCGAAGTATATAGGAGCTGGGATTCCAGCTGAGGAAGACAAAAAACAGCATTTCATCTACTACTGCTTCAAAACAAATCAGCATTACCACCGTGACTAAAAAATGATTCAGCAGAGACGTGAGCAGCAGCAAACACCAGAGCGTCTCTCACCTAGCGTGCGTGTCGTCAGCGTGTGAAAACCCAAAGCTAAAGACTTCAGCTGAGGTCTGATGCATCTGTCGAGGAAACCAGAGAAAGAGCAGCTAGATTATCTCAGAATAATATAAAATCATGTTTGACAGATGAGCTGCTTACAAGAAATAAAACCGTTAAGATTCTATATCACAAAAATAATGCAAATATGATAAAAAAGAAATACAACAGAACCAAGTATTCTACCTACTACGACTACTTCTAATAGATGATAAATATTTAATTCATAAATAATTGCATAGTTTGCAAATTAAATAATTGCATAGTGAGGTATTGCATAGTTGATTGATATTTTATTTTATTTAAATGATTAATTTAATGGCTAATAAAATTATTTTAATTTTGCATGCAAATGCATGTAAAAATTGTAATAATAAAAATATGTTATCAACCCGGTTTTTGTTTGTCTTAATAAATTGAATAATCATTGCATGTTATGAATGTATATATTATGAAAATAAATATAAAAATAGGGTTTTGATTTTGATTTAATATGAAGACATTTGCATTCATAAAATATTGTAAAAAGTTATTTTTATTTTTACATGCCTTAAAAAAGCAGAAATTATATTTTGTTGAAAAAAAATAAATATTTAAAATAACATGCATTGTACACAAGATAAGAAACATTTATAAGGAAAATAAATAACCTTATGACAGTACCATGAACTGCTACTTTGTCCACTGTATTTGAATTAAGACATTTAAATATAATTTTTATAAAGATATTTTTGGTTATTTGTATTTTTAAACAGATGGAAAAAAGTAGCATAAATTGTTATGGTTTCTTAAATTAAAATCTTTAACATGCATTGATGAATTGTCCATATTGACGGAAACATTTTTATGAAAATACATTGATTTTATATTGCTAAGATGAGGAACACAGCGATTTCTATTGAATCAAGCCACTAGACTTTAGAAAAGCACTATGTAGATTACTTCATCCAAAGTAATCACGTCTTCTCTCAGAAGCTACAGACACACAGGAATTTTGATTTCACCAAACAAAGCCGGGCCAGCGCTGCTAACCTAATTTAGCCCGAGGGAGGCTGAGCATTCCAGCAGCGTCAGCTGACTGAGCTTTGGGAGAAAGCTGACAGTCCCTGGTGCTAAAGCTTTTCCTTTCAAGACAAGTCAGATTACTGAACTCCACAAGTGACCATAAACTTGTCTCAACCGATTTTGCATTCGATCGAGTGACATTTTTGACTGGCCTACAGTCCTCGACTAAGACACGGAATAATGAGGGGAAAATCACATTAGTGCCGCAGAAACACGCAGTCAGTTTTCATCTGTTATCTGCTTTTGAACTGTGAGGGGAAAAAACCAAACACATGACTGGACGACCTTTCTGTGCTTCCCTTCTGTTGTCTATGAAACGATAGCATGCAAACAAAGTTCACTTAACCAAGACTTTCTAATATTTATTAGATTAGACACTTTGAAGCATTCCATCACTTGCTCAATAATGCATGCTCTGCAGTGAATGGGTGCCGTCAGAATGAGAGTCTAAACAGCTGATAAAAACACAACTATGATCCAAAATCTTTGATGTCCTGAGGTTGAGCACATTTTCTGCAAATGTTTTTATTTCTGGGTGATTCATTCCCTTAAAGCGAGCCGTAACTCTCAGGAGCATCGGCGGCTCGTGAACAACAAATCACGGTCCGATATTCACCTGATGAGCAGCATGTATCCCGGCGTTCCGCCCAGCGAGATGATGAAGGAAGTGATGACAGACAGAGCCAGGAAGTAGGGGAAGACTCGATGGCAGTTGTCTCTGTTGTTGCATTGGCCCACACTGGCCGTATGATTCCCGACTGCTACACAGCTGCACTGCTCGAACACCTGAAACACACACACACACACACACACACACACACACACACAGCACATCAGACACAAAACAACTTCACAATGCAGTGCTCTGTTGCTCGTTACTGCTTTGATGCAACTTACTCAATGCAGTGATGTCCTAACCACAATTTTTAACAACTTCCATCACATATACTGTCTGATAAAGTATGGGTGATTAATAAAAAAAGTCATTAAAAGTTTTATTCATGCAGTTTATGAGCTCATATTAAACAGCATTCACCCATTTCTAAAACTGGCTCTTTTATTTCTTGCAATCTTTGATTTGAAGCAAAATTAATAAGAAAGAAAAGCAAACAAAAGGTAAAAGGGAATGAGCTACTGACCCCATTATGTAGCAGAAATATTCAAAATGGTCACATGACGCGCAAATAATATTGATAATATTGGATTGTGAAAAAAAATGTAATTAAATAAAATGAATTTCGATTAAGTGTGCTGTTCAAGTTACTTACCAATAATATGGTAATTATATTTTTTATTTTCTCCTTTTTCTATTTTCGCGCTTTACATTATTTTCAGTGTGATAAATATTAATGCATTATTTTGTCAAGCCTTAATACATTTTCCTATGAGCTTCACAAGCAAATGTAAAAATTTACAATTGTTCTAAATATAAAAGGCAATGAAAATTTGTTTAAGTTGTTAAAAGTTATTGCAGTTGTTTATCAACTAAAAAAAATCTAATGAAATAAAATCAATTTAGATGAAGTGTGTTGCTCAAGTTATTTCTGTACCAATTATATTTATTATATTTTTATTATTATATTTTTATTTCACCGCATTGACTATTTTTAATTTGGTATAGGAATATTAATGCAATTTTCTATACAGCCTTAATACATTTTCCTATGAACTTCAAAGGCAAATATAACATGTAAAAATGTACAATTATTGTAAATGTAAAATGCAAAGAAAAAAGTTATTTTAAGATAATGTAGTTGTTTCTAAAAAAGAAATTAATGTCAAAATCACTGACTTATGGCTTCAACAGAAGCATATAATTCATTTATAAAAATAAAAATGTTTAATCTTACTATTAAAAATCTCTCTCTCTTTCTCTCTATACATATATATGGAGAAAATAAATTAGATGTTTAATATTATAGATGTTATATTTGTACATTTTCTACTTAAATTAAAAAAAAAAAAAAAAAAACGTAACATCCTTAAAAAATATAAGCTGTCCGCATACTGAACAAATCCAGTCACAGTGTGCTCTTTGATTGAGATAAACTCAACAAAAGAGTACACTAATTCTTTCTTTAGCAACAGTCTGAAAGGAAAGGACAAAAGACAGTGCGTATAACAGATGCTGGAGATATGAAATGGACACACAGGATGGGAGGGAGGAAGAGTATCGCAGCCGTTCAGATGCTATGAAACTCCACAGTGTTTAGACAGAACCGAGCAGGTCTGTGCTCTCAAAGAGAGACGGGGAAGGAACCGTGTCTCAGGAAGTTTCAGAGAAGGTACAAAAATTCAATATAGCCTTTGTGCTGAAGACAAACAGGTTGTGCACACCCTTCAGAGAGTGCTGGGAAAAGCCGAGTTCAAGGCATCTGAAACACAACACAATGTGGCTCGCATTCTTTGAAGGGACGGGACAACAAACACACGCCATTGTTCCAGAGTCACACTCCCGGTTCAGAGGCCGTGCTTACCGTGTCCATTCCAGAGCCGTGGGACGTCCGGCATCCAGCCAGGCAGGGGGAGACGTAGGTGAGGCCGTTCTCACCGCACACGGGGTCCCAGTTTCTTCTGGGACAGTCACAGATTGTGTTGCAGGACGCCAAGAGATATTTGTCCTCGTTGTACAGACTTTCTGTCCTGTTTGTTAAACGTAACAAGCAGATTGTTACTGGCTCATCCACCTCTTATCATTTAGCAATAATTAATACCTTTGTGTCATACAGGTCAGTAAAAAGATCACTGTTGACTTGTACTTCAGTAAAACAGAAATATATATATGCATCATCTGAAAGCTGAATTGATGTATGGTTTATTAGGATCGGACAATATTTGGCCGAGATACAACTATTTGAAAATCTGAGAAAATCACCTTTAAAGTTGTCCAAATGAATTCTTAGCAATGGATATTACTAATCAAAAAAAAAGTTTTGTTATATTTATGGTAGGGAATTTACAAAATATCTTCATGGAACATGATCTTGACTTAATATCCTAAAGATTTTTGACATAAAAGAAAAATCTAATTTTGACCCATATGATGCTATATTGGCTTTTGCTAAAAAATATACCCCAGTGACTTAAGACTGGTTTTGTGCTCCAGGGTCACACACACACACACACACACACACACACACACACACACACACACACACACACACACACACACACACACACACATATTTGTTTATTTAATTTTTGTTTTCTCAAGAGGAAACCTCACTCCCACTAGGAGTAAGAACTATTTTGAAGTTGATTTGTGATTGGTAGATCTCTGTTGGATTGAGAATCATAAAATTTTCATTATCAATATTGATGAATTATAAGTCAATGTATTGTTTCATTTATAAGGCCTGCTTCAGTAATTCATCATTTTTATGATGTGTTCCAATCTTGGCATAAAAAAGGATTTTCTTTCATTTTACGTTTATGTCTATTTTATTTTATTCTCATTATGTTAATCAGTTCGATGAATGATCAGTACAAAAATTATGATAACTGTCAGAAATTATTTTGCTTAATATATGGGTGTAGGACCACACAATGGTCACAAGAGGAAAAAATGGTCAAAAAACAAAACAAAAAAACAATTGTGCTGCTCCCCAGGCAATTCCCTAAGTCAACTATGCCATGGGCCCTCAATAGGGCAGATTACATGAACTACTTGGACTAGTCTTCACCAAGTCATTTTTTTTCATTTAGGAACTTTTTTTGATCGATAACCCATTGGCTAACCGCAAATTGGTCAGACTAGATTTTAAGACACAACAACTGTTATTATGCAACTGGCCCCAGATTTGAGCAGAAGCCAAACTGAAGGTCTCATCCTACCCATTGTATGACCTGGTGATGCCGGCCACACTGGCATTCTCACATCCCATGGCAAAGAAGAAAAGCGACAGGAAGTAGCCCAGGAGAGACGTTCCCAGCGCAAACTTGGCTGCTCCCATGATGCTCAGCTTGAACTTCTTCATGATCACTCCCCCCGAGAACATTCCCAAAGCTACGGCTGGGATGTTGATCACTCCTGAAAAAACAGACGGCATCAGGAAAATCTGGATCAAAGGAGCAGCATCACCGATTTGAAACAAAGGCGACGGGTCGAAAGGTTAAGCGATACAGAATAGGTTTATTTGTTTTCCCTCCGTTTGATTTTCAAATGCTAATGCCGTTTCCTGAAATGCACAACTGTCTCCACTGTCTGCATACATAGTGCTGATATTATTTTTGGATTTCGTTCTCTTTCATATGCAGTAATGGTCCATATCATACTGTGATTTATCCGAGCTATAAAAACATTTATATCTGATATAAGAACCATAGATTAATATTCAACATGCATTAATAAAACTGAATCAAAACACGTAGCTCTAAGGTCACAGCTGCACTGTGAACCGCAATATATCTGCGTGTTTAGAGGAAGACGACGTACCCATTAAGAAGTTGGCTTTGGATGCTGACTGTCCGTAATGTTGCTCGATGTATTTCGGCTTGTATGTCACCATACCGATCAAAGAGTTGAACTGGATGATGGTGATGCAGAGATATAAGAAGTAGACTGGGTTCCCCAAAAGGGATCTCAGCGTTGGCAAAAAGTCTGAAAAACATGAATACAAAATGTTTAAGAATGATGCAAATACACTGAGCAAAATTATAAATGCAAACACTTTGGTTTTTGCCCCCATTTTCCATGAGCTGAACTCAAAGATCTAAGACTTTTTCAATATATTTCTCTCAAATATTGTTCACAAATATGTCTAAATCTGTGTTAGTGAGCACTTCTCCTTTGGCAAGATAATCCATCCACCTCACAGGTGTGGCATATCAACATGCTGATTAACTTATTTCATCTATCAGGCTTTTATGTCTCATATAGTCTGATATAGTGAAAATATGGAGGAATAAACGGCTCACTTTCATTCAAAATCCCAAACCGAGTAAATATATGCAATTTGGTGCAGATTTATAAACAAATAGTGATGAAATTCTGATCAATGAGATCTTTATAACAGTACAGCAGATACCATAAAATGCTATAAATATCAGCGTTCACTCTATTTCTCCAATAATATATCTTAGGTAGATGACAATGAAATGATACAAACATATATTGCAATGCAATCTAGTGCTGATTGAGAGATGAAGAAATAAATGTTCCTCAGAATATGTAAGATGTTTTGGAGGCTTGGGAAAATCGTTAATAAAAACTTAATTAAAAAAAGTATATAAGGCATGCAGTAAATGACGTACTACAGGTTTTCAGTAGAATATAGATCATTTAGAGGCCTTAGACATTCAAATATTATACAATAGACTTTATAAGGTGAAAATAAATGCCAAATGGTTTGATATTTTGCTAATTAATGCAATGACATTACAGCACTTTACATGGGTCATCAATATCCAAATGTGCTTTTTTATGCAGCCTGGACCAGCGCAGACGTCTGATATTTTAGATGGTGAATTTTTCTGTGAATTCTAGGTGATTTACCTTTGGCCATTTCTAGGAAGTTCGCTGGCTCATCTGCCTGGTACTTGTGCTCCAGCAGGGGCGAGTCTTTGATGAAGCTGGTCCGCTCTGGAGAATACTTGGCAAGCCGTTTCTCTGGCAGGGGCAAAGACTTGGGCAAGAACCAAAACGGCACCGCCGAGAGCAGGGTGATGAATCCTGCAATAAGGTATCCCAGCCACCAGGCGCCTACCCAGCGTGCATCTCCCGGGGTGATGCTAATGCTCTCTGTGAGAAGACAGTCACACACGCACACATATGTCAACAGTGAGAATACAGATACTACGAGGCTTACTGCAGCTTGTCACATGTTCAGAATATTTGGGCCAGGCAGACAGCTGAGGCAGATGCAGACTGTGATCCACAGACAGTCTTAGATGTGTCTCGCTCTCTCTCTCGACGCTCTCAGCTTATCATGCATGCTCAGACAGTCTCCATGTTGCCAGGAGATCGAAACGTTTGTAGCATTTCACATAAACACGGAATGTATCAAACACGTTTTCTTTGGCACATGTAATCTTGAAATACAAAATGAGATGTTCAGCGGAGTGCTCAAACTGTTATTTTTCCATACAAAATTCGGGAATTATGCGACGAGATTTAAAAAAGCAGCATAAAAGTGGTCTATATGACTACTGCATTATATAATGCGAGTCAAAATTATATAATGCATCTGTCCGCTGCTTTTGACACAGTTAACCACCAGATCCTCCTGTCAACTCTATTGGCAAAAGGCATATCAGGAAAACCGCAGTCCAGTGTTTTGAGTCCTACCTCATAGACAGGTCCTTCAAAGTATATCGGAGAGGAGAGATGTCCAAGTCTACTGGGGTGCCTCAGGGCTCAGTTCTTGGACCACTTCTCTTTTCTGTCTACATGGCATCACTAAGTTCTCTCATTCAGAAACATGGCTTTTCTTATCACTGCTATGTTGATGACACTCAACTCTAACTCTTATTCCATCCAGATGATCGGACGGTACGTACTCGCATCTCGGCTTGTCTAAAAGACATTTCTTGCTGGATAAAGGACCATCAGCTTCAACTCAACCTTGCCGAGACAGAACTGCTTGTGGTTCCATCAAACTCATCATTTCATCACAATTTCATCATACGTTTAGGCACATCAACCAGACCATATTACTAAAATTACGTGGTCCTGCATATTTGATTTATTCAACATCAAAGAGATCGGGCCCTTTCTTTCGGAACAAGCTTCACAACTCCTCGTTCAAGTTCTTGTTCTGTCCAGGCTGGACTATTGCAATGCTCTCTTTGCAGGTCTTCCAGCCAGTTCTGTCAAACCTTTACAATTAATCCAGAATGCATGAGCATGATTCATTTTTAGTATGCACGACACACATGCACGTGTTTATCTGTTTGCACTGTGACATGTTTTTTGAATGACAGAGTATCACACAGTTACACAAAAATATTAAACAGCAAAAACAATGTTTTCAAACTTAACAATAGTAAGAAATGTTTCTCGAGCAGCAAATCAGCATATTAGAATGATTTCTGAAGGATAACGTGACTGGAATAATGATGCTGAAAATTCAGCTTTGAACACAGAAATAAATAACAGTTTACAATATATTCACATAGAAAAAAGCTATTTTAAATTGCATCAATATTTTTGATTAAAATGCATCCTCCCTACAGCATTAGATACTTCTTTCCAAAGTGTATTAAAAAATCTTATTTATGTAATCTTTAGTATCATTAAATGTAGAAATCTCTATAGAAACAATATTCAAGCAAGGATTTATGTTTATGATGCAGATGTTGTAGTCTGTACTTTGTTTTATTGTCCATTAAATAAAATTAAAGCCAAAACATTTGATATTTAGGTATGTGATATAGTTTTTATTGGCTGAATATTTACTATACAATATCTTACAGCTTAACTTTACTGCCAAATGTCTTGACTTCAGGGTGTAACGCTATATTATACATGAAGGAACGGCCCGTGTCTCCAACACACATCATTTCACATACAGTAAATAAAATTTGCAATGCCAAAAAAGAGTTCTGGAAGGAATCAGCGTCACACATCATGATGCACTGATCACTGATTTCTGACCCTTCTGTGAAAGTACACATGCCCATATCTAATATTAATATCATGCAATTTAAGGATATTACATGTTTCAGCTTATGTCCCCTTTAACCTCTCAGTCTCATTCCAAAGGCACATCTCATCCAAAACAGCTGTTGGATAAATCGCAGCTTAACATTTATGACCCTTTACATCG